>NC_045752.1:3865055-3866382 GCF_008692095.1 Etheostoma spectabile
GGCTCCAGGACGGACTGCACTCAACTTGCTGGCACTTAACTCTCTTCAGCTCCTGGAAAAGACCCAGAGAAAGGGAGAAAATAATTATTAAAAACATCCATTTCAAACATAACAACTATAAGTGATAGAGAGGACCTGTTGGGGCTATAGCTAAGTATGTGGACATAAACAGAAACCTGATGAAGATATTATGAAGGGAAGTTAAATAACTGATGATTTAATAAATAAAAACTGTGACAAATGCTCGACATGGTTTTTAACATTAGTTAACATAGGGGCAGTTTATTTGATGTGTGAAGGCTCAGTGTCCGAAGTGGTACAATTGGAAAATGTCAATGAAAGCAGAGAGAGAGACAGTTCCCTCTTTTACTCCGCCTGTAGAGGTGAACATGGGGAGAGGAGGACACCAACTGGCCACTTTTAGAACTACAACAGCAAAATATTGTGGGGCATGTAGTGAGGATTTGTACACAGGAGTGTGGTTGTTAAAACAATTTCAGAATTACCCCTGAATTTGTTTTCTAAATTTACCAATGCACATAAACTACTGTAAGTAGGCTTCCTGAAATGAATGAAGAGTAAGATCAGCTTAGAGTGTGATATTACACCAATATATACACCAAATGTATACAGAAGGCAGAGGCGTGCTATGACTTAATGTCCTCTGTTAAAAATAAATGAAAATGAGACTTGGCCTTGGTTAGAGAAAGGCTTTAGATAAATATGATTTCTAGAAATCCTTTTCTGAGTTGTGAAAATTCCTCGGTGACACAAACGATGCAAACGCAATGACACAAATGTCAAAATGCCTTGCAGACAAAGCTGAGAGTGAGGGGAAATTCACAGTCAGCTAAGTTAACTATAACATTATTATTTGACCTGTTCATATGCCAATGAGAGCAAAGAGCAGATGAGGAGCAATACTACTCTGAACCACAAGAGGCAGTACGATCCACAAAGTCCTCTGGCCAAAGTCAATCTTCAAACTGCTTAATTAGTTGTTAACTGGGGAGAGTGGGTTTACAAAAATCAGCCAACCCTCATTTAACTCACAGCTCACTTCCTGTCCAGTTCTGTTCACCTACAAAGTGTTTTAAGGGTCTATTCTCCCCAGAGTGTGTGTGAGTGTATGTGTGTGTGTTTGAAAGTAGGTCTGGGCAACAGTAGGGGGCAGGCTAAGAGAGTGTGTATTTAAATACAATCTTCCACACAGTGTTTGTGCTGGGGAATAGCATGGGCAGGAGAGCCCCCTGTTTCACCACATATTCTCTCTCACACACAGACACAGACACACACACACACACACACACACAGACACAGAGAGAGA
>NC_045752.1:3866392-3867764 GCF_008692095.1 Etheostoma spectabile
GAGAGAGAGAGAGAGAAAGAGAGAGAGTCATCTCCTTCTGGCTGAGTGTCCCCACACAGCCGGGCAGTCATCTGAAGACTGTAAGACGGAGACTCCAGGTGAACAAAGGATTTTAATTGTTACAACAACAGAGTCTATGTTTAAAGGTAGTACTCCTGTGTGGTAGTACTTTAGCTGGTTGTAATATTTTTTCATAAAATCAGAGGCAGAAGGCTGTCAAGAGGCCGGGATTTGACCCGCTTGCATGCACCTGAGCTTCTGATCGAATTTTTCACTTGATACTCCTGCTACAAAGACATTGAGCCTACATAAGGATATAGGATGGATGATACTAATGTGGATGCACATAGAAATGGTGAAGGAAATAATCCTGGACGCCTGTGGAACAGCATTCGACAACTTGGATTAACAGGGCTGAATTTGCAAAATCACACTGTAAGGATGACAAATCCACCTGCTTTTTAAAATATTTATATGTAACATGGAGATGTTGTTCTGCAAACCATTGTCTCTGCGTCAACATTAGAAGGACATTTAATCAAATGGGAGTGGGACTGTAGTGTGAAAAGGCTGACATCCAGGTAAATTAACTCAGACTAAAACAAAACCTCCATGGCAAACATAACCCAAACTACGTTGAAACTCAATTCAATGTTATGGGAAAAAAATTATGGAAGAGAAACAGTGACACGTAACATAGAATACTAGACTAAAAAGGAATATGAACTCCTCAAATGTAGTCACTCACAGGCTGCTTGTAAATTTCGTCGACAAAGATGTAAATAGGTAAAGAAAAAAAAGCTTGGCTCACAGCGTCTTACACTGAAAAACTTTTTTCTCTACTTTTTAGAATGGAGAGCAAGATCTCATTTGTTATGGCAAACTTCTAAAGTAAAGTAAAACAACCATTAACCTTTCATAAAATACTATACACATATGACTGCCTTTATTTCTCATCTCCTCTCATTCAAATTCAAATCAAACACTCTACACCATATGTTTAAGACTGAATTAAAACGCTACATTTAAGGGATATTACACCTACATGGGCACACAAAAATCACATCCATGCTAAAAAAAACTAAAATATAATTGTACTGGAGAGACCAGTTTTACAGTACCCACAGAACCTATATATACTGTAGGTAGCCTAGGGGAGACTCATTTTCCTCCTTCTAGGTGTTTTGTACTCTACTGTTGTATTGTACTGTTTTGTACTCTAATACCCACTAAGACCAAGGGTCCAGATACAGTACAAACACACTGAAGAATTTAAACTGGGACACAGGGATGCGAATTAAACAACAGCAATGGTAAACAATGTGAAGACAAAGACACCTACACTACGTCTGAGGGTCTGCACAGAATACCC
>NC_045752.1:3867774-3870897 GCF_008692095.1 Etheostoma spectabile
CCCAACAATGATAGAAAAATGTTTCACTTCCACACGAATGACTGTAAATCTGGCTGTAACTGACAGGACAGTGAGCAACGATGCTGGTGTTAATGAATTATCACCTCAATTAGTCTTGCCTAATCATCTTGAGGGATTCTAATTTGCAGATTAATCCCACTAGAACAATCAGCACTACTTTATAACTAATTAATAATAAGCAATCACAAAATGTAGAGAAGTAGCTGGATTGAAGCCACGGTCGTGCAGCTTTAGAAGACTGATAGAGCACTAACATCAGAGGGTGGGCTGTCCTTATTTCATTTCACCACTATCCCAACTGCTAACCCTTCACCGTCATCCCTCTGTACTTCACAGATGGACAGGCTATATCTCAGCTGCGTGATCTTTTTTTTTTTTTCTAACATTCCCCTGCATCCCTTTCTATCATCAGATATTTGTCTCCAGAAGCCAACTTCATTTGAATCAACTCTTATGTCACGTTTGTTTCTCAGAGGCAAAGGATGTGTGTGGTGTTGTGTGTGTGTGTGTGTGTGTGTGTGTGTGTGTGTGTGTGTGTGTGTGTGTGTGTGTGAACTGGGAGTCTGCTTGACCCATTATCAACCAACAACTAAATAATCCTCAACGCACATTGGCTTTTTCTCATTTCCTAGACACACTGGCACTCTCTCTGGCTTTCTCACACCCGCACAAACATGCACACACACAGATTGTAGCAGCCTCAACAGGAGGCTATGAATAATTTGCAGAGAGTCTGCGTAACTGTTCCTCAATTTTGGAAGAAAAGATAGAAGCTGCCAACTGTATTCACTTTGGACCTCTTTCACCCTTTCTCAGTTCAGTGCCATTTACTCTAAAGGCATGAATGAAAACAAAGACTCCCCATAAATCAATCCCAATCTTTAAAATATCAACAGTTACAGCACAAGCAGAATAGTGAATTATACATGTAAAACCCACTTTCTATTCACTCAGTTCCGTACATTTTGGCTGCGCTGTGACATGGGAATAACAGCACTGACCTGACCAGTGATTTTATGGTTGCGCAAAGGAGGAAAAACTGTGGCCGTATCTGCCCTAAACTGAGCTACGATGTCCCTGTTAACTGATCAACATGTGTGGTTATGCAGGTAAGAGAGAAAACCCAAAAGGTATTACACTTAATATCACAGAAAACAAGAACCTAGACTGTACAGTGGGCCTGAGGAGAAAAACGCTGTATTGGTGCTGTTGTTTATCGGTTGTCAAGACTTTGCGAGTGATGACGTCCTGTCACTGTCTCACCTCACGGGCGGGAGAGAGAGCGTACGACTGCTTGCTTGACTTCAGTGGAGCAGACAGCTCTTTGGAGTAGTGTGATCACGATTTCATGACATTTCATAAAATTCTGAAGCCGCGGCGGTAATAATTAAGCAGTGCTATATGTGTATGGCGAAAACACTGCTGTATAAAATATGGAAGTGGTAGTTTCTGAAAAGCCCAAATGGAGCTCAAGGTGGGCGGCTCCTGCGCGTGTTGCAGTTTGTGTGAGCTAGTGAAGCAATCTTAAATGCCATTAGAAAAGCCACAGATCTTACCAAGGCAATGCATCCTGTCATATTGAAACCACTCGAGCCGCACCTGCATCGTGGGTCTGACCAGGCACACAGTTGCTCAATGCAAAGCAAGCACAGTGTGGATATCCCGAATGCCTTTAAACTAAGCATAAAAGACTGAAGAAAAGTTAATAAAGTTCAATATTTACTGTATATTAAATAGTACCAGACTAAGGGCTAATTTGTTGTCTTGCACTGAACAAAATGTTCTCACTAACTAATGTGCACCTAGATCCCAAATACACACCCAGCCAGCAGGGGAGTTGTGGCAATAAGAGTGCAGACAGTTGCACGGCTGGTTGCCCTGACATTCCAGTAGGTGTAAGAGACTCTGTTGACTGTATGCAGACTATGATATGTGTATCTCTAAAAGGATGTAAAAAAGAATCAGGAGAGTTTGAGCTCTAATAAAAATGTTCAGAAACTTCATCTGGGCTAAACCTAATAATCATTAAATACATAAAATTAACTACAGTGCAGTTACAGTAATACAACTTGATGTAGCCACTTTAAACAGAGAGAGCATTTATGGGGGAACATAAAGAGCCAATAACCATAAACCATAAACTGTAATAAAGACTTCTCTGTCTGGAGCAAATAGTGTTGTGTGCGGGTTGTTATGCTTTGACAAGAGGTGTTGGGAAGCTTCTTAAAATCTCTAAGAAATGTAACCCAAAACAGAATATAAATGCAGTTTACTTTGCTCTGATGTTAAAGAACAGTAAAATGTTTATATAGTTGTGAGAAAATGCTTATCTTTGTGTGCTTAAACAGACACACCAAGGCGCTATGCAAACTCTTATGGTAACTATCTCTTGTCTGCCGAGTCACTATATCCTCTGTGTGTGTGTGCGCATGTGTGTGTGTGTCTGTCTGTCTACTTAAAGCAAGACAGAGAGACAACGAGCGAGCATCTGAAAACCACTTAACATGCATGTCATGTTCTCTGGGAGGCTGGTCGGCGTTGCTATAGCAACTGGTGTGGGTCATAAGCCCGGCTGTGACGGCATATTTGATTGGCTGAGTGGAAATAGGAGGGACTACTGTGGAAATCTGACTTGCAGACTTTTACAGGACACCTGCTGAAAGTTGTTTTCAGATTTGTTCAACTCTGTTGAAGATCTCATACATCTGTCACATTGCTAACTAAAATTAGCCTTGTGTTTCCATCATTATAGACACACTATTTAATCCCATTCATAATTCTGACGGCCTTGCACTGCCATACTTATCCTCAGTGCTGTGTCAGGTAAAGCTGCACGACAACATTCTGGTACAGGGGGGAAAACGCTCTGGGTTGTTTGGATTTCTTTGGAATAAGTTTAAGGTTTGTAGCCTACAGTGTGTGCGGTGGGATGGGTATTCAGTGAAACTACAGCAGTCAGTGTTTTATGTTATAAATACGAACTATATCACCTGAATAATGCAACATAATCACAACGTCTCCTGGCCAATTCCCCCGCAGAAAGCAGCCAGGCTAAAGCTAACATAGTTAGCCTAAGGAAACAAGCAGAAAGCTGCTACCAGC
>NC_045752.1:3870907-3899118 GCF_008692095.1 Etheostoma spectabile
CTAATATAATTAGCCTAAAGAAACAAGGGGTCCATCCGTCCCAACTAACGGTTCGGAGCCGCACTGCTAGAAACGTAACACTAATCTACTACAGAAGTATGTGTCTGATTTAACGTAATTTACAGATTTAATTGCTAGTGCGCGTGACATGCAGGTCTGATCAATTCATCAAACAAACGAGCTGGTCCCGCTAGTCAACCACAACCTGAAATTTAGAGGAAGCAACATGCATTCATCGTCATACACTTTAGCCTGGATTGATAGGGGCGGCTTTGGCTCAGTGGTAGAGCGGTTGCCTGCCAATCAGAAGGTTGGTGGTTCGATCCCCGCCCCTGCAGTCATTGTCGAAGTGTCCTTGGGCAAGACACTGAACCCCGAGTTGCCCCTGGTGCTGCGCATCGGAGTGTGAATGTGTGTGAATGTTTATCTGATGAGCAGGTGGCACCTTGTACGGCAGCCCCGGCCACAGTGTATGAATGTGTGTGAATGTTTCCTGTAGATGTAAAAGCGCTTTGAGCAGTTGTTAAGACTGGAAAAGCGCTATATAAATACAGCACATTTACATTTACATATGTAAATGGTGTCATGCTAGTCAACCAGTGTATTTCTACCTAATTCCCCCCTCCAAAATCTCTTAAGAAGAGTAACGTTAGTCACAGCGCTTACTTGCTTTGGTGTTTGTAAAAGTTCAACAAAGAACGGCTCACACTAGAAAAGATCCTTTTTCATTTTTATATTCTATGTAGATGCACTCCCCTACAAAATCCCCGCGGTATTCGAGAATGATTTATTATTTCCAAATAGAGCTATTTATGTCATCTTTTAAAAATTACTTTTTCTTTTTTCATATCGCAATATATATCTCAGTTTTTTCCAATATCGTGCAGGCCTAAGTGTCGCTATTACAAAGTCAAGTACAGAAACAGGATTACTTGGCTATAGAATGACTGCATGGCAATAGTCTCCATTGTAGTAGCTATAGACCCATTGGCTAGCAGGCAAAACTATTTTCAGAGACAAACTTCTGTCATCGGGCTATTTCACTGAGCTAATTATAGAGAAACAGAATAAGATTGGGCATAGTGAATGTGTGACACAACCTGATATTGTATGACATCCAGCTAGTGAGGCAGTGGTAATGTCACAATCGACGGGTGAAATTCAGAGTAATAAATCAATTCCAATGCCAGAGGCTTCAAGGATGAGACAGCCAAAACACCTTGACAGAAAAGCATAAATCTGGTTTTACAAAGTGCCTCTCACCAAAGCAAATGTCTTCCATGCCCGCCCTTTAACTTTGAAAGAGAATGTAGAATAATCCGGCTTTATCATTTAAAATACTACTCAAGGCAAACAACAGCAATCTCATAAAGGAAATACACTTTTACTAACACCCTTCACAAAACTATTGACCACATCTTCACAGCTCTAAACTTAAACAGCTACACCATTATGGCAACAGCGAAGTTCACTAAAGGTCACTAAATAGCGTACAGCTTAGTGTTATGCGTTATTTCACTGATGCCCAAAAAGAAACCTCTCTCCCTCCTTCTACAGGGAGATCAGAGAGTGCAGGGTCAATCACACACAACAGTGCCACTGCAACATCACTCGTAATGGTGACACTTCAGCAAGGTAGATGCCAGTAGCAATGGGGCTCTGCACTTTTCCTACCTCCGCATAAATGCTGCAATATTGCAAATGACATGATACTGTGCACAAAGAACATGTGGATTGTATGTCATATACAATATTTAAAGCACATCTCTGACACCAAAGTACATTTTTAAACCAAAGAGATTTTAGAGCACCACAAAGATGATTTTACAGGCGGTAACTATAAGGTGATCACTTGCATTATACTGTCAAGATCTCATGCAAATATTTTTCACACACACGCACACGCACACGCACACACACACGCACACGCACACACACGATTCTTCTGACTGACTATAACCTGAAATGCATCTGCTATAATTGGCCATTATCTCTAGAGACAGAGTGTAAGAAAGCACCTGCTTCACACCGCGGACTTCATTTTTAGATGGAAAACCACAAGATGTGATTCACGACTAATAACATCAGCATGGAAAAAGCTAAGACTTTAAAAAAAGGAGGGTTGCTCAGATACTGTACATGTCCTACCAAATGTGTTGCCATCAATGTAGCCAATCAAGACTCAATTTCTATTTCTGTCTTAGTCAATATTTCAGGATTTGAGACAGCGGTGCAACTGTACACTGGTGAGTAAAGCTGGGCACAGGGCTACCTATCAGAGGAATAGTTAAATTATAAAATGGGGAGGAAAGTACAAAGGAAAAGTACAAAGTAGAAAAAAACAAAACAAATAATTGAAAAGATGAATTATTTCGGAGAAGAAAATTCTTTTGGCCATTTATATGGAAATGACTTGTAAGAAAGAAATACAAAGAACTCAAGACAACCTGGCAGTGATGAATGTATCCTCGTGCTGTAAAATCCACTAAGTAATATTAAGTTTATTCACTGAGCTGGAGTGTAAAGGCCACACAGAGAAGAAGGCTCGCCGTGGGTTTTGTCAAACAGTCGCCAGCTGTTTGCAAGTGAATGCCTTTCCTGTCATGTTAATTATGCTACAGTGTTTCTGTCGCCTTAGGTAAGTAGCCGGCCCAAAACATCAAAGTGTATTGCTAGTGAAAGCACAAGGAGATTAAAGCTCCAACAGAGGAAAGGTTGTCAAGAGGACTCCCAACTCTCGACACTCTCATTAAAAATGCAAGAAAACACACATGACTAACAAAATCAGCAGCTAAACAGACCTTTCACAAAGATTTGCTTACATCTTAATTCTGCTTAGAATCCTGAAACTGAAGAAGCACAAGACTGTAATTTGTAAGGGCATGGAAGGAAGTCATAACTATTTTCAATAATACATTTTACTTATGTAGCGATTTTTTAAGTATTCAAAGACACTTTGTGGTTTGAAAGTGTCGAGGTCAGCCCAGTCCCAGATGTGTATGGGTAGGGAGTTCCAGAGGGAGGGGGCTGTCACCCAGGTCCAGTTACTTTCCCTAAGACCAAATGAAATGTATCCAAGCTTTGGGGTAGCAGGGTAAGATGTGAGTACAATTAAATAGGGCTGCACTGCAACTAACGATTATTTTTCCATTATCGAGTAATCAGACTGTCAGTCCAAAATATAAGTCCAAATTGATGTCTTAAAGTCTTTTGCCAAGACACAAATATATTCTGTTTTTAATCATATAAAAACCGAAAAAAGGAAATCTCCATATTTGAGAGGCTGAAAACAGCTTTTTTTGTTGCTATTTTTGCATGAATAATACTTTAAGGATTTGCCTTATCGATCCAATCAGATTACCAAAACAGTTGGCAATTATTTTTCCATTGATAGTCTAATCGATTAATTGACTAATCGCTGCAGCTCAACTCTTCCATGTTAGGATGTTTGAAGGAATGGACTTTATAGCTTCAAGAGCCAAAAGATAGTTAGTAATTATATGAACATGATGATCTGTGTTTCCCGCGTGACCCATTTCAGAACAATTTATCATCTCCTTGGCAGCATTTCCGAGACTCTGTGAGGGAAGCTGGGAGAATCAGGACATTAACTCAACCTTGGTCTCTCAATTTCTCTCACAACCTCTGCCGTACTACAACAATCAAAAAACAAAAAAGCAAATTATATGACGGTATCACAGTAGCAGCTCCTCGATGTCTTCTTCTTTTACAAACCGGTCAAATGGCCTCCAGATTTTCTCATAGACCCACAATTTGCCTCTCAAGAAATTCGTTTTCTTAAAAGGAACAAAAGCTGGATAAGAGTAAAAGCCACTATATAAATAAACTGTTGACGTGTTCATACCTCAAATAAGGCTGAAGAAAATTCAGCTAGAAGACACTGAGTAATATTATTCTCTTTTTTATATTACAGCCATAGGCTCAGCACTAACAAGCAGAGCTCTGACTAGCTGGTGCACGCTGAAACTTTGTCACACTATATTGCTGCTGACTTGCTGAGCTGATGTTACATCGCGCTCAGGCTCAAGTACATTAAGTTCCCACCTCGTTTCTCTGTGTGGCTACATTTAAAAGTGGCCTGTGCAATGATTTGACATAATCAAATAGTAAAAGCTGTTGTGAACCCCTGCAAAGCACTGGTCCTTGCAAGGTCGGTTTCCATAGCAACATGCCCAGTATAGATATAAAATAAAGTATTTTTATGCTTTTCAGGCCACTTAAAACTTGTATTCTTTTCTCTAAAAACAATTAATCTCAACGCTTTTGGCTTGTGGAGAATTTGACTCACATTAGCCTCAGCTGTTATCTGGAACTGTAAACTACGCTGCGTTATCTCCTGTCCTCGCCGGCACACTGTGGTCTCCTCGATATCCTTTTACCACCACACTTTATGACATTGTTAAGATTGTTGTAAGGAGCAAGAGGCAGAGTGAGGTGCCTCTGCTTTTCACTCATCTGTGGTTGATCCCTGAAGAGTACTGCAGCAGTGGCAGAGGTGAAAGCTGGGCGCTAGAGGGTAGTGGACTAGTTTAACCTGGATGGATTTAAATGGCTTTAATTAACTTGATTCTTGGTTGACCTGCTAGCCTCAAGAGTAATCCCATGACTGGGAAATGAAAGAGGCAATCCTTCAGAGGTGTCCTGAGGGCACCGAGAACTCAGCAAATGCTTCATTCTGTGCTTTGACCCCTTTGACTGTATAATAATGTAGGCTAAGTGTTTTTGAGTTAGACTGAAGGCCTATTCTCAAGCAGAGTGTGCATAAAACGATCCTTAAAAGGATTGATGATGTATTTCTGAGCTGAATTGGCTGTTTCCTACAAATGCCACAAAGGAGAAACCTTGAAATGAATGGATGTAGATGGCCTTACCACCAGCCCGCCACACATCTTCAGCATGAGTTGTAAAGTACATCACAGCAGCTGATCGCAAGACAAACAGCTTGCAATCAAGTCAGACGTCAGACTGCTGCATGCGGAGTTCAGAGCTGGAGAAGAATTCAGAAGGAGCCAGTTTCCACACAGCTTACTCTGATAATTACCTGTTGTTTTATAACACTTTGTGTGAACTCAGACTTTTATTTGCAACACTATGGCATAACATCTGTTACTTCACTTTACACAACTATTCTTTCGATTTCTTTTTTTAGTTCTTTAAAAGAAAAAACACTCTTTTTAGCAAAATTCAGCAAAAAACTATTAAAAATGTCTTTTTTTTTCTTCTACTGTATATAGGCTACTACTTAATCCAACAATACGTGGGCAAATTATGGTTGGACAATGGTTACCTGCTCCTCAGATCTCTGCAGGGGAAATCCAGACAGCTAGCTATCTGTCCAATCAGAGTTTTCTGTTGCACAACTAACACAACTTTTGAACGCACACGTTCCACCAAAACAAGTTCCTTCCCGAGGCGATTTTGCAGCGGCACCGTTGCTGCGCCTGGGGCTTAGCGCCGCCAAAGACGAATGTGATTGGTTTAAAGAAATGCCAATAAACCAGAGCACATTTTTCTCCTATCCAGGAATGTTGTGTGGACTAACCAGACCTTCCTCCGCAGTGCTGTGGAGGAAGATCTGGCAGTGCAAAACTAGGTACTTTGTGATACTTTACAGACAAAATGTAGTTGTCAAAAAAAAAGAAGACAAAAAAAGGAACGGATGTACAACACCCAGCTCAAGTCATCAGTAATTGTGCGTGTTTTAGTGGAATGGCCAATTGGCGATTATTAACTACATCACGCAGCCTATGTAACCAAACAACGCATCTGTGCCAGGGGCAGGTTTCAGAGATATTTTTGCACTACACCAAGATCAATTATTTTGGATTTGATTCCATAAACTGGCCAAGGTCGTATGCATTATGCCTGTAAGACTCAGTGAGAAGCTGGAAGCTGCTATGCAAATATAATTAAAAGGAGAAGCACTCACAGGAATCGCTTAGCGGCACAGTGAATGGGAACAGTGCTTGCAAGTGACATATGATGTACTTCTATCATTAAATGTAATAGTATAGTGCCTGTAATATCATAACACTGGAGGAAAACTGGTAAATCAGGGGAGTTTTCTGTTTTACACAACATTATGGCGAGTGGCCAACATCCAGTCAGCAGTTCACTTCGGAACAAGCGGCTCAGTTTTAACATTCTGGGGCTGTGGGGCCAGCAAGGTCCATGCAGCGTGCGATTAGTAAAACATGCCAACATTCAATATTTCGTATTTCACCCCAGACCTTTCTGCTCCTCATGTATTTTACAGAAAATGCTTCAGCCAGGAGTCCTGCTCCACGTGCTTGCATCTGATTGCAACAGACAAAATAACATCAGAGAAAGTCATAAAGAGGATTCACTCACTTGAAAAGTCAAGCAGTATGTTGGCATGAATCTAGCAATTAGGTTTGCACGATATTGACAAAATGGGAAATTGCGATACCAATTATGAATATTGAAATATCAATATTAATTTCGATATTTTTAAACATGTAAAAGTATCAAAGTTACGGGAAACGCATTTCTTAATTTAAACATTTTTTAGGTTTAGGTTTAGGTTTATTTCAATTGACTGGCATATTAGACCGGTCCAACCTGAATAAATAAAAAAGGACCATGTCTACAGAACAGGACATGTTTTCCTGGTTGGACAGTATATAATATGTAAATAAAGACAACAGGACACAACTTTTCTTTCATTTCTATGATTAGTTCTGTTTTCTTTATCAATTTCTTCACTTACACCGTCACCCTGTTCAAATATGCACACACGTGGTACACTACAAATGGTTTGTCACGTAATGGACCCGTGCACTAACATGTGCAATTGGCATATAGTGTTTCAAGCAGCCTCTAAATTGAACACAACAAAGCCACGCAACGAACGGACGGGACGCACATTCAATATATTGTGATAACGATATTGAGCGGATATATCTTGCACCCCTACTAGCAAATGGGAAAAATCCGATACAGGTAACACTGGGATTAAAGACGTTAGGTTCACAGCAACAGCCTGACATCAGGGCTACATGACTTGTGTTAATTGGGTAATGTCGGAAAGGTGTAGCAGTCTGCAGGAAATGTGTTATTCATTCTACAAAGAAAGAGAACAACACTGAAAGAGCGGAGTCCTTTTCCATAGTGATGAATAAGCATAGTACTTCACACAAGGCCTATTTAGTGAAGTGTTCAGAGAAGACACAGGGGACCTTTTAGGGGCATTAGTTTAGATTCAAACCACAGAAAGAAACTAGACTATGCAAAAAATCTATCAAATGAGATAGCAAAAAAAACAGGGTACGGCGTACACTAATTATAGTCAGAGTGTTGCCGTAATTTAATTATCATACATTTCCTAGTGCAAATAACGCAAACTGACCACGGGCAGTTGTTCATTTACAGACTGGACTGGGCGGTTTTAAGACTGGCTCAAGTCATTTCGTCAGGTAGAGCTTTGAGGCCATCCTAGGGCTGGGCATTATATCGATATTATATCAGTATCAAAATATGAGACTAAATATCATCTTAGATTGTGGATATCGTGATATGGCATAAATGCTATTTTTACTGATTTAAAAACAGCTGCATTACAGTAAATTGATGTCATTTTCTGAATTTACCAGACTGTTCTAGTTGTTCTATTACTTACCTTTCCCAATTAGTCATTATATCCACATTATTGATGATTATTTATCTATAAAGTCATTGTAAAAATATTTTGTGAAAGCAAAATTAGCCAAGTCCTGTCAACTGCAAAAGGCAGAGCTGGGACAGCTCCAATTTGGTACGATGATGCAGTCAATCTAGCATGTGCTGTTAAGTGTTCGCTGACATTGATTGGGGAATATGCAATCTCAATGCCTGTTCTAGGTGGATTTTGAATGAGACTAATACCTGTTTTTTGAGGTGCGCTTCATCAACGGTTTTGTTTTGAAGGAGGAAGTTACTTTGGAACAAAACCATATAGAGATGGACTATGTGTAAACCAACTAGAATATTTGGCAAGTCCAATGCCCAAGTCAAGTCTGAGTCCAAATACAAATGAGTCCAACGGCGCTTTTCCATTACATAGTACTTGCTCGACTTGCCTCAACTCTACTTGCCTTTTTGGGTTTTCCATTATAAAAAAAAAGTCCTTGGTACCTGCTAACAGGTACTTTTTTTAATACCACCTCAGTCGAGGTTCCAAGTGAGCTGAGTTGATACCGAAAGGTGACGTGAAAACCTGCTGACTACTAATTGGTCAGAGAAAATCGTCACGAATAACTCCGTCATCATTGCTAGCGACAATAGTTTAGCCAGCGGTGTTTTATTTTGCTGCCTCGAGCTTCTTATGAGACAAAATATATCTTCTGGCTGTGGCAACAGCCACATGCCAAGAATCAAAAACAGCACACCTTTGACGTTATGTGTGTGTGTCGCGTTGGGTCTTAGCACTTTCCTGCGGCTTTGCTATGAAGACCAGCCACACTGGCCTCAGGCATGAGGCGGTCTGCAATGGAAAAAGGAGGACGGGGCACCACGGCCGAGTTGAGCTGAGCCGAGCAGAGCCGATAATAACAGTGGGTAAGCACCACAAGGCGAATTCGAGACAACAAAAAAGCGCCTGGAGTCCAGACTCCAGTACTAGAGCCCTATGTCAACGCCTTTACAACCCCAGAATAACAATTATTAAAATATGTGCTCTTTTGCTTCTGCGCAATTCAAAAGCATGTAGTTTAAAATTATAAAAGGCAGAAATAGTGATGGGTGATTATGTCAGCCATAGGTGGTCATTCAAACTGCTTTTAAATTACATTGTGCACAATTTACTAATGCCCACCAGCATGACATCAACTACACTACAACAGTGTTTAGCATAAGGGTGCCTCATATACTGTACACTTGACAGTCGTCCCATTAAAGACAGTATTTTCTGCTACCGAAATCACTCTGCTGCCACAAATACATTCCGTTAGCTCCTCATCCCTGGAAAATATGTAACACTGAATTTGTTCCTGAACAGATGTGAGACGATAATGGTGGAGAATGTGTCATTGGATCTGCAGGTGTTTGACTTACAAGGAAGTCTTGGAAAAATAAGGATGGCCATGTTTCACCATGTAATTGAATTACTTGGCAACAATTGTTTAAAGATGTTTTTAACCCTCATGTTGTCCTTAGGTCAAATTTGACCCTTTAAAAAAAATGGGTCCTCAAAATAAGCACTGAAAAGGTCAACATTAGAAATAACTTTGGGGAAAAAAAACATCCACACACAACACTGAAAAAGTGTCAAAAATGTCGGGAAAAGCGCCAATAGTGCTGATTTTTTATTTTTTATTTTATTTATTTTTATTTTCATGGTTGACAGGAAGACAACACAAGGGTTAAGCAAACACTCCATAAATTCCAACTTCTAAAATGTGACAACTTGCTGATTCCTTTGTCTCACATGATGGTAAACTGAATAGATTTGAGCTTTGGACCAAAACAAAACAAAACAATTTCAAGCTGTTTTTTGGGGTCTTTAGAAATAGGTGTTAAAATTAACCATCGCATTGATGCATCGCTGTGCGGACCTGGACGATTCTGCATCAATGCAGTGACAGACTATAATCTATTAGAGCCTACTGATGTTACTGATCTTACTACTTTTTTTTGCTATTCTTGCCTTTTGGCTGCTGTGATTAGACTCTGCCACATCCAGGAAGTGTCTTTTTTAAGACCGAGATAAAATAACAAGGGGAGTTCATATACTGTATATCTGACTGCTTTAAGTTTTTGATGAAAACCATGTATAGTAATAAATAGAAGGGGACACATTGTGCTGCATCAAGATGTCGAATTGATTCGTTGATAGGATAATTGTAATTAAATTGAATTGTGAGACCAGTGAAGACTCACACCCCGATTCAGAGACTCTATTGATTATTATCACTATAAGTTATTGCTGATATGGCTAACCTGCTAGCTAACAGTCACATGTTTAGGGCCCTATGACTTCCGTGATGCGGAAAACACGGACGGAATCACACGAAATTGGCATACAGTATATTTTGTTGACATATTAAATAAACATTTTTTTTTTTACTTCCTTCAGCGTATTCGTTCAGCTGCATTTACTTTCCGTGCTCTACCACCGTCTTACTCTCTCTCACTCTCGTCAGGGTGTTAATATTGGAGTCCCGAACCCAACCCGAAAGTTGACTAGCCGCAATTTTGATGTAAAATGCGGACTTTGAAAAAAAGAAAAAAAAAGAATTCATAGGGCCCTACTTGTTTTTGCATGCAGCAGACGTGGAGCAACGTCAGCATTAGACTGTTGGAAAATGTGTCTTGGCTTTGTTTTTATATTTTCATAGACCAAACAATCAAAAAAATTAATCAGCAGATTGTCCAATGATTAAAATAATCATTTGCAGCCCTAGTGAGCCCCTAGTTCATTTGATCCCATGTCAGAAAATGTTTTCCACCTTTTTGATTATTTAATCTTTTCCTTCCAATGAGTGCGGAATTTCAAGTCCCGATTTATAATCAAAGTCAAAACAAATCTGCAAAGGAACGAACTACAAAGAAAGCAGATTAGGAATCAGAAAGCTCCCTAACCTCTCCACAACAAAGCCCAACCAGAGCCTGAGCTGTGAGCTTGAAACACAATTGGTCCCACTGGGCCACCGCTACGAGCTGAACCATCAAGACAATCATTTTACTTTATCATCCATACATACTGTGACCAAGAGCCTTGGCCTTATAACGTGGAAGAGCCTTGAGGCTACGGAGCTAGAACAGTGACAGTAACCTGTGGAATTGGAAATAAATATTTTCATTGAAAAAACTACTATTGGCACTGAAAAATGTTGAGGTGATATATAAAATCAAAAAGTAATAATCTCACAATCCTATATTATTTCACTGTGACATTTGTTTGCATTATGATTATGTATTATGAATGTAGATTTACATTGAAAACCATCATAGTGCAAACAAATGTCAAAGTGAAATAATATCATAGGATTGTGAGATTATTACTTTTTGATGTTTGTGCTTTATATATCATTTCAACATTTTTCAGTGGCAATATTTGTTGTTTCAATGCCAAATTTCTATTTCCAATATCACAGGTTCCAGTCACTGTTCTAGCTCCATATGAGGCCGACTGTGGCCGTCTGGTTTAACCAGATTATGATTATGTCACACGGGAGATTACCCATCCGACCCGGAGAATCACACACGCACGCACGCACATGCACATGCGCGCGCACACACACACGCCATCTGCTACTGCCACAAACTACTGTACGTTAGATCTCTGCAGAACACAAAGCTTGATCTCCGCAAAGAGAAGGGGAGGGGAGGGATGCTGTGTGAACTACACAAACTGATAGGATCTCTGTAGAAAAGTAGTTTCCCCCCTAATCTCTTGAGAACTACCTCTGTGAATAAAGGATAAATAGATCATAGGGAAAAAAAGGTGCAAGGCTATGGAATGGCATAAAAGAGATAAGGCAGAGAACAAGCAATGTTTCTCCCCCTCTCTGTGCAATGGCTGCCTGCTCATCTGCAGCTGACGCAAAATGGAGCCGCCAGAAGAGGTGATGGTGGGGGGGAGGGGGTTAGAAGGGAGTGAGGGGGTAAATGGGAGGAGGGGGTGAGGAGCGGGGAAAGAGGGGGAGAAAGTGTGACAGCAGCACAGAGGGGGAGAGCAGCAGGAGAGGGAGTGGGGTGGAAAAAGAAAAAAAACTAATTTGTTCATTCTCTCATCTGTCTGGGCTCCCTCTCTCACCTTGGCCCACATTTTCAGTCTGCCTCATGTTTACTTCTAATAGAGGGGGAGAAAGAGGAAGGACACACTCATAAACAGACACGCAGACTGACACACACTCACGGCGGAGGTCATTAATCCTAACACCCATTATTACTTTCTAATGATCTAGCGGCACGTCAAGATTACACAAGAGTGCAAGAAGCCTGCTTATTTGAGCAGGCAGATCTCAAAGCAACAAAAAAAAAAAAAACGGTCATGTAGCCTAGCAATAATGTAATGACAGCTGAGGGGAATAATGACTGGCCAGATACTGTGTGAGGGATTCAGAATAAGAGGCTACTAAGCTCTGACTGAAGCAGATGGTTGATTTAAAACTGTGCTTCAAGGAGGTAGTGTACGTATGTAAATCCCAGCCAGGTGTCAGAACCAAATGGCGAGACAAAAGAGGAGGAGGGAAATAGAACCGTGAAAACAGAACAGCAACATGCTGGATTCACGCGAGTAGTACATTCAGTCATTGTTGAGGTGAACCTGTCCTGCTGGGGGACACACAACAGTTTTGTCTACTGGGGTCTGTTTGAGCTTTTTCAGACACACAACAAACTGATCATTACTTCTGAGTAGTGCGGGCCAAATTTAGTCAAGCAATTAGTCAGCTTTAAGAAAATGCAATGGATGTCATTTGATAATTGTTTCATTACTTTGAAAACACTGCAATAGTAAATTTGATGTCTTTTTGAACTGTTGGTCAAACCCAAGAAGTTGAAGAAACCTTGGGTTTAAGAAGTTTGTGATGGACATTTTTTCCCTATTTTAAAAGTACTTATTTTGGAATTATATGCCATTAATCAATAGTGAAAGTGGAGGAGGAACTGTAGAAACATGCAGCAAACAGTCCAACCAGCTGGGAATCAAACCAAGGACCGCCCAGGCCTTATGCACTCATGCGGTATGTGCTACTCGGCTATCGGTCACCCACACAATTTTAGTGATTTATTAATAAAAGTATGAAACAGGAATGAATGGTTGCATGGAAAAGGCGGCTGTGTCAACGTCACTTTAACCGCCACTATGCAATAACATAATTTTTAGTTTCATTAAACGCACTGGAATTCACGAATATGTAGGATATTGGGCTA
The DNA here is from genome assembly GCF_008692095.1 of Etheostoma spectabile. Classification (NCBI taxonomy): domain Eukaryota; kingdom Metazoa; phylum Chordata; class Actinopteri; order Perciformes; family Percidae; genus Etheostoma; species Etheostoma spectabile. The sequence continues at coordinate 3,883,805 of NC_045752.1, forward strand.
CAGACATTCCTGTTTTTACATCGCAGTGTCTGCTATTTTTATTTAGAAGCCAGTGAGCCTGAGGGGTCAGAGCTGTAAAACGGTTATGTTTCCTATAAAGTCTTAACAAGAAAAGTCCCCTGATATTTAAAGGCCTTTGTTATAAAGCAAGAAAAATCATGAAATGTGGTTGTTCATCAGCAGTAACTAAAGACTACTTTATAAGCGAACATTTAACGGTAGAAAGAAAGCAAATATAAAACCCTAAACCTCAAACCAGAGAGATTCAGTTAGAAGCTATAAAAGCCCTGAGAGCTGAAAACACGTCGACTTTTAAAAACGTTCCAGGCCCTGCAGAGGTCCGGCGACGGTTGGTAGACATCCTTATTTTTAGGGTCATAAAATGCACAGGATACACACATAACGCCGTTGTGCAGAGAAAAGTTGCATCTGTCGGCACGCAGGAGCAAATTGATCATAAACTTGCAAAGAGCAAAACAATTTTTCCAGTTTGCATTATTTTAGTGAATGAAGGACATGTCTAATAGAAGTCCACACGGTTTGATGATGAATCACTTTAGTCAAATAGTAACTGTCTGGAAACTATTAAAGTCCATCAGCCAGATGCTGTTCAAACAGGGCTGACCTTGACTACAACTGTCAACAGTTTTAGGAAGCTGTTAGCAGTGGGTTTGTCTGATACTGTGAGGAGTGTTTGGCTCACATGTGGATATTGCTGGCAGGATAATATGCAGTCAGTAGGGAATAAGGAAAGAGGTTTATGGGTAAATAATCTGTTGGAGTCAGCCAGTGCAGGCAGGGAAACCCCTTAATCCCCTCTGCACAGGGCGAAAGAGCAGATGGGGTATGAGTGATACAAACTAATGATGTCTCAGGGCAGAACAGTGAACAATTCTAGCCTGCCACATCTCCACTTGTAGTCCACCTCGATGGAATTCATCTGTGATCTATGGAAACATGTACCATGCACACCAGATAACACAGTGTTGCCACAGTCCTTTTCCCATTCGTGCTCTTAAATTATTTTTCCAGCCTTCCATTTTTAATGCAGAGAGACAGTCAATTTGTTTGTTTTTTTACATGGTGAAAGGTTTGCATCCAACACCAATCATTATTTGGCACGTTCACAGTTTCCATATCTGTGAGGAAGCTCTGTCTAGTAGCTCAGTTTGCTGAAATGTTTGGTTGTTTTTGTGGCCACTTCATTCCCACTCTGTACAGCCACAGAAATGACTTGGCACAGGGCAGCGAATCAATATTAAGTAAAAGTGTGTACAAATAACACTGACCATGGAGGCCCGCACTGCCACAGCCGACGCTGAGGAGATGGTATTTGCTGCTGCTTGGAGCTGGTTGTTAACCCCGTGTGTATAAATGACACCTAAAAAGGATTTCGCGGGTCTGGTCTAGTGCCAAAGTTAGATCTGGCTGCTCTTTCCGTACGTAAATCACCAGATAACAATTTAATCCCCTCCAAAGCAGAGACGAGAATTCACTTATACCCAGACATCAACCCTCGGGGACTCTATAAGCCGGATATCAATCTCTACTTTTGAAACTAAAGGGAACTCTTAATGGCCCCAAAAGAGATCAATAATTTATCATAACCTCTCTTTTCCATTCATAAAAAAAAAAGAAAATGTGGACTACACTCCTTGAGAAGACACAGATGCAATCTCAATCAACGTCTATGCAAATCAAAGACGTTCACGACCTTACTGTTGGCCAAAGCTCCAAAAGGAATTCTTTCCACCCAAGAATTAGAAAGCTCAAAAATGAACAGAATCTGTTTTTATGCTCCAAGACACAGTATGTGAAGGCAACTGAAAGTGTTAATATCTTTAATGTAAAATTGAAAAACCTACCCGTCCATTAAATTGTTTCATAGCCATTATTTATTTTGTTAAATTGTATTGGTGTTTTTATTCACCATTTTATCAATTGGATTATTTTATTTGAGCATTTCTATGTCTTCAGAGGTGGGTAGAGTAGCCAAAAATTGTACTCAAGTAAAAGTACTGTTACTTTAGAATAATATGACTCAAGTAAAAGTAAAAGTAGTCATCCAAATAATTACTTGAGTAAGAGTAAAAAAGTGCTTGATGAAAAAACTACTCGAGTAGTGAGTAACTGTTGCGTAACGTCTGATTTTTTTCTTAACACAAGCATCAATCAGACAGACAAAAATACAAAATAATCATCTTTAGGCAAATTATAGTTCATCCAATCAATAGAATGAATTCAAATTAATTTATTAATTACAAAATAGCTTACGTGAAGAGACTTGTCACATCAAATTTGGATGGATACTGCATGTGTAAAACATACTTTATGTAACCTAAAAGACAAAGATCCACCTTTCCACAGCAGAAACTAAAACCACCGCTACGTCTCCTCAGGTTAGATGTTGAGTTGTTGATCGCTCACATGTCCGTTTGTTTTGGTCGACACAGAAGGCGCTGCATAATGTAGCTGCTGTTTTGCACTTTTTCCTAAATCCCGGGGGGGGGGGGGGGGGGGTGTTCCTCCTGGTCTGCGTTGCCTTGGCGACGGTTGATTCCGACATCTTTGATTTGCTACGACCGTAAAGCTAACCTGTCCCGGCGCTGAGATCGAGTATGGTCACGTGACTGCACAGCGACGTTTGATTGGTGGAACAGTCACGTGGTAGAGTCTTCATCGGAAGTCTCTCTCTCTTTCAAAATAAAACATTAAAATGAGACGTACGCGGGGGTAAAAACAATGACGCGTAGAATACCAAAGAGGTAAAAAGAAAAGTAACGAGCTCCTTGTAGCCTGATGTAGCGGAGTAAGAGTACAGTTTCTTCTTCACTAATCTACTCAAGTAAAAGTAAAAGTATAGTGATTTAAAACTACTCCTAAAAGTACAATTTTTCCAAAAACTTACTCAAGTAAATGTAACGGAGTAAATGTAACTCGTTACTACCCACCTCTGTATGTCTTGGGTGCAATAGTCTCAATTTTCTTTTTAGATCAGGCTTTTTTTTTGGCATTTTCATTTTTTTGACACTATGTATTAATAAAACAATGAAGAGGCCCACTAGAAATGGAAGAGAGAGAGTGGGGTATGACATGCGACAAAGATCCCGAGGCTGGAATTGGATTTTGCAGATATGCGGCATGCACTGTGGCCACTCAACTAAAGTCATTATTAGTTGATACATCAGCATCTAGGGCTGGGCGACAGGGAGAAAATCAGATATCACAATATTCTTGACTAAATACCATAATATCGACATTGCGGCCATATTCTATGGTTGACAATTGGTTGTTAAACAAAATATTTTCACACTTAGATTTTAGATAAATAATCATCAGTAATGTGGACATAGTGTCTAAGTGGGGAAAAGGCACATAGTAGAACAGCTAGAACAGTCTGGTAAATGCAGAGAGGTCACTTAGCTGTAATGCAGCATTTAAAACCAGTAAAAGATAACACTTATGTCATATAACAATATTTAGATTTCCAAAATCTATCTATGATGATATCTAGTCTCAGATCACAATATCAATATAATATTGATATTTTGCCCGGCTCTACCAGCATCTACTTATAGATGTCTCATAGGAGGGGTTATAGTTATTAACAAAGACAATATTACACACTTAAAATGTCTTTATAACTACATTACAGTGTGTTGTTACATTACGTTACATAGGGGGCGGGATGGCAGTCTTTTCTTTAAACCTCCTGTCTGAGGCTTAGTCTTTAACAAGGCGTTACACACTTTAAAGCTCTTCTTTTAAGCACTGAATTGTAAAAAATTAAATAAAAAAATGAACTGCTGACAATCCCAACAAAGGCAGGAGCAACACTTTCTCACTAAAACAAACCAAAAAAATCCATCTGATTTCATGAAGAAACCCTTCCAGAAATAACATTACATTTCAGATGCCAGCGGGTTGATTGTAGTGCTGTGATTTAATTCCTTTATATTAAAGTGAAAAATACCACTGCTTTGGCATTTTTATTGGATGTGTTTCAAGTGATGGAAATAACACCACATTGTTTCTCTTATTATGCTGCCAGTAACAGGAAGGTTTGTGGTTGCAGTCAGCTTTAACAAGGTGAACTGATACCTAATGAATACATTATCACAAACCACATGTCAGAATTACAGTAATTACCTTGTTTATTTTAGCAACGTGGATTGTTTTTTTCTGGATCTACATCCCATCGAGCAATAGTGTGGTTGAGATTTAAGATTCGTTTTAGGCTTCTATGGGAGCACAGGCAACGGTGGAGAAAATACTCAAGTCATTGACTTAAATACTAGAAAAGTATTGCATTATTGAAACAACTAGACACGAGATGTCTCTTACTTCACTTAAAAACAAGTATATGTGCTCTGAAGGTTAAAAGTATCCCCATCGCAGTTGTTTGCAGTGGCAAAACATCATGCTAGTACATACACGCCTTAAACTCTGATTCTAGACCAACGGAAATCACATTTAGTCATCCTTTTTGTATTTAAAAATAATATCAACAGACAATGTGTTGTTGTTAGTTGTATTGAAGAGTAAGGACCACACCAGCGTCTAACAGGAAAGCAGTGATAACTAAGTTAGCTATCTAGCCTGCAAACTGATGTTTGTGGTCCTCTTGTAATTGGTGGCTTTGTTTTATTTATGTTTCATGTTTTGTTTATTGTTTTATGTCAAGTTAGATAAGAAAAGCAGGTAAGCTAACATGGGTTGTTGTTTAAAGCCTGCCTATGATGGAACACTGACGCTACAGATTTATAGGCTGTATTGAAATAAAGTCTCTATCTACGTATACAGATGCCGTCTATTCTGTTGAATAAATGCAAACCCAGCGGGTGCCAAAATATAATATAATATGTATACACTGTATATTTTTTTTACCTCTTGGTTTTCTTGTCTCAAAAGACAGCACATTAAGAGTGATTTGTTGTACACAAATAAGTACTTTAATTCTAGTTGGACTGTGTTGTTACATTCCACATCTGTTTAGCGAGATTAGAGTAAAACTAGTTAACCACACAGTTGCAAGGCCAGTTGAGTCAGAGGAGTTCGATCAGCCTCATTTGGGGCATTGCTAACAAGAAATCTACAGTTTTTAAGACTGCAACATTATACATGAAGTAAAGCAATACAATGAACCAAGGGTCAGGTCAACTTGTGATGCTGAGACTCACAATTGCACTGAAGTATCAGTATCAGGGATTGTTTCCCATTCTTGACTCTTTTTAAAAGTGCTAACAGCTACTGCCAGTCGGTAGTTTGGCTGCATCAGCAAACAACTGTGCCTCAGCTACAGGTAAAGGCAGCTTGCTCAGCCGAGAAACCACTGAGCCGTGAAGAATTACCAGGGAGAGATCACACACACACACACACACACACACACACACACACACACACACACACACACACACACACACACACACACACACACACACACACACACACACACACACACACACACACACACACACACACACACCTTGTCTCATTACTGCTCAACCTGACAGCTTAATATCATTACAAACAAATACCCTCTGCTACAGATATTGACTCCCTTTTGAAGCTGTTGTCATCATGTTCTCTGGCCCTTCGTTATGTCAACACTGCATTACTATGTTATCTGACACCATGCAATTTTCCCTTTCAGCCAGGCAATTTCTACCATTGGTAGTTTTAACCATGTGGTAAAAGATAAGCCCCGACTATTGGTAAAACACAGCTAGCATGCATAAGCAGTTAGCATACAAGCTCTTGTGGTGATGCAGGAAATCCATGTGATGCATTTTGATATGTGTGTATAAACATGGACTTCACAGCCAGTGCACATGCTGTGGTCCCTAGCTGGTCCTGTTACCGTGTTGGACTTCTTGAGTTACGGCAGTATTGGGGATCGTAGTTGAATGCAGAAAATCTATAATTGCCAAGCATTGAAAATATTGCCACATATCATATCCCCAAATGTGCACTTAGCTACCTAAGTGCACATAGTCGTAGCTAATGAACGCTACCCCATGGCCAGCAGATATACACTTTGGCATTGCTTCCAAACAATCAATATTTAACTTAATAGCGCGTGACTTTTCTGTGTAAGTGTAATGGCTTTAAAAGGGTCAGAATCAATAGTTGACAACCCTCATACCTGTGTAATGAGGCTGTAATGAAAGAATATTATGTAAGTGTTCCCAATTCATCTACAGTTAACACTATGAAACTGTTAAAAAAAAAGAGCCATGTCAACAGTCCAATTTGTCCAGCTTTCAAAAGTGCAAAACAGAACTGTGCAACTTGGGTGTTAAAAGTTAAGTTGGTGTTTTCACTAATTATACTTTTTATAATTTGTCTAATATAGTGTTCATGTACTGTATGTAAATGCTCAGACCTACTGCTGGACCTAGGTGCAACAGCCTAAAGTTAAGTTAACAAATTCAGCTGGGCTTTACAGCAATCCTATTCCTAACTTCAACTGAGTTGCCCTGCACAAACAAAACTGACAGCAGCAGGTCTGACACCAGCAATGCAGCTAATTACACAACAGGAAACCACATCACAGGGAACACCCTAAATCAGAGAGACAAAACTATTTTAGAAAGTGTTATGCAGGCAGGTGTGTTGTATATTAACATGAGCAGGCTTCTGGGCTTTCCCCAAGAAGAAGAAAATGCTTGAGTTATTACAACAAACAAATATGTGTTATGCTATAGCACCATCATACCAATGCATTATAGGGACACTGCTGGGATGTTGGACCGAATGCACCTATGTATATCTGCCTCATTCTATTATTTATAAACATAATTGTGAAAAAGTGGAATTATCACTTTTTTTCTTCTGTTAGTTTCATTAAGTAAAGATGTGCTATATGATTAAAGTATTATTAAACAGAGATTTGAAGAGACTGTGCTGAAAGCCGCCCAAAGCTGGACAACAATACGAAGAGGAAACACTGTTCTTTCTATAGCCAACATCTTGAATCAAGGTCACCATGTAATTGCCTCTGACAAATGTCAAACCCATTACATAATCTCCTGAGCTGTATCATTATGAGCATATGGCTCTAACAAAAAGCACACTGCACTTGAGCAGTGAGAGTCTCCAGCTTAACTACTAGGCCTATATGGCACGAATACTAATACAGAATCCAGGTCTGCTCTTTCCAATTTGATTAACTGTCAAATAATGTCTCAATACCTTTATGTTTAAAATCATTAAGACATACAGCATCTTGCTTTCTTTAGGATGTGTAAAGTCCATTTTCTTTGCAACCGGAGGAGAAGCCATGTGCTTTTCTTAACAGAAGCTGCCTGAAACCAATTCTCCTCAAGACAAATAGCCACATTACATATCCATTATTACCCATTATTCACATTGAAAGTGACAACAAACTACAGTATGTGTCTAGGAATAAGTACCATTGTATAATTCTATGTCTTGTATAGGCTAATTATGGGACGAGCCAGGGCAAAGAGCCGAGCATTAAGGGAATAGAGGAAGGAGGAGGGATGATTCACCATTTCTGGTTTAAACAATCACATGCTCTTCACATCAGCCACCTTTAGAAACTTCTGCAAGAAAAGCGACTGTGTTCCAGCTTCAAACTGTTTCATTCCCAACCCCTGGTGTATAACTAAATATTTTTCAAATGAAAACTGTGTGGATATTCCTTCAATAGAAGCTAAAACAGTGAGCACCTCTGTTTGGCATCAGACCAAATTTTCTTGTTAACGTGGATATATCTAAACCAACAATTTGGGATGGTGATGTCTATAATATATCTATAACTGTGCTCTGGCATCAAAACATGCTGTGACTCATTACATGGAAGATGGACAAAGGTCATAGTGTGTGTGTGTGATCTCAATTGACTAACATATCACACCAGAGGATCCTGATGATGCAATAAATGAGCAACCAAGATATTTTCAGTTCACCTAGTTAGCTGTGCAGGTCTACTCTAAAGTTTCCAAACAGAGCTGCTAGCACGTCTCATCTTTTCCTGTCCATACAGATTTACATGAAGACACAATTCCAGAACTGTTTTTAACAAATTCCCAGCCTTGTGTCCTTGTGTTTCAACGCAAAATGTAAAAGGAAGACTTAATAAACAAAACTATTTTGGGGAGAATGGACAGACCTCTTTGGGTAGGTCACACAAATACACGTTTTGCATGGGAAGACTAACAATACTGTGCAAATGACCAATGAATGGCAATGAAACAGGACCCGTTTTAACAATCATGCCAAATAGTAGTCTGTCTACTGCACTTGACTGTAGCAGGAAGTAAAATAAATAACATTCACTTTCAGTTTCTAAATGGACTAGTGCCAGGAATAATAGTTTACAAATAAACAGGCATTGAAAACTAATCTCAATATAATGTTAGAGGTGGGAAATAGCTATGCATTACTCTTCAACATCTCTGGGTGTGTTAAGATCATTTTGGGCAATGCTGCAAATCTAGGACCATGAGTGCTTATGGCAATATTTTATTTGTATATGATTGTTGCATTAATGTTATAAAAGTAGCTACCCAATGTGTATTTAATTGCTGCCAAAACATAACCGGTTTATTTGATCAATTACAATGTTCTCGATGGTGGTGTAAAATAATTCCTATATATTCTTCTATGATATAGAATTACATATATCGTGAGGATATTCGGTACATCCCTTACAAAGAAGCTACATTTTAAATTTGCTTTCAGAATAAAAACACTTGCACGTATTTTTTCAGCAGGAGTTAAAACCTTTGTGGAGAGCCATCGTCAATTGCATCAACACATGCAAATGCAATTCTCACAATATTTAACATTGCTTAACTGCAGGATAATGAAATATGGCTTGTGTTGTGCAGTATGGGGTGGAAACACTGAGTAATAATGAAATATAAGTTGGCAGGCAAGCAGGCTGCAGATAGCAATCCAAAACAGCCTGCATGAACAAAACAAAAAAATCACATGGCTGACTGTAAACAAAGCAGTTATGCAACAATCTGAGATTCATGCACACTGCCAGGAAGCACTCCGTGACCCCCTATGAACTGTCCTTAACTACTTTGCAGGGTGAGCTGTACGTAGGTCAGTCTGAGAGGGGAGGGACGGCCAGAATTAGAGCCCGTTTAGTCGTACAGGGCTGGCCGGTGGAGCCCATCCCCCCTAATGTGACTCATGTTTCCCCACTCAGTGTTGCCTGCTTCCCGCACAGAAGGGGGCGGGAATGGGAAAGAGGCGCCATAATAATGTTGTTTAACATGCACGGAGTCCATACTTGCAAACATATTGAAAAGCATCCACCTGGTGTCATCCATTAAAAAGCAACACGTTCTTTAGCCGTGTGAAAAGTCACCACTACTCTGAAAACTTGAAGGCAAGAAGGAGCTGGGATGCTGATGTTGACACGAGAAAAGTAGCTACGAGGGATATATCTCGTATCTCACATTGTATAATTGTATATCTACGTGTGTGCAGAAAAACAAAACTACCCGGGGTTAACAACAACAAAGTCGACAACAACGTGATATTTGCGTTGATGACGGTAATAACCAAAGAAAGCATCGCACGGCAGGAGAGCAATACTGTAACCTACGATCATAATACGGCGGTGCAAACGGGAGAAGGTGATGCTCTGATTCCTGCTTTGCAAAGAGCAAGAAATCACGTCACACCGCATGGCTCTTTATTTGTTGACAAGCCAAACTCAAGAGCAGGATGGAAATTGGTTGCTAAACAGGCCAGAGCTCAGACAACCACTTGTCCCTCTAGCAAGTTGTATTGCCGAAAATGTGGCGCTAGCTCGCTAGCTAGCTAATGGCTCTGCTAGGCTATAATGTAACTGAGGAAGAGAGAGAAAGCACATTCACCTCCGTTAGCCGCTAACGCCCATCCCCCAACCAACCAGTCTCTCCTGTCTGTGTCCACCATCTTTAATCTGTGCTCCGTCTCCCTTCCCACTGCACAAAACACGACAAAAACACAAGACACTCACCTTTTATTGAACATCGCCGAATCAATTGTCACCTTCCAAAATAATAAATCGATTATCGTTTTAATATTGTGAGTATTATAATATTGAAAATTGGCCGTGCGAGCGGAACCGCGCCTTGAGAGCAGAGCAGCAATCCTAAACCGCCATCTGGTGGTATTTTCCTCTCTGTGATGCAGCGGGAGCGGCGCAGCCTCAGACCGAGACACAGCTGCCCCCTGGCGGACACAATGGGCCGTGGCGGACACGCGCCTCGGGGGGCGAGCATAGGGAGGGAGGGACCGCAAGACCCCGCTAGCACAACACTACACGGGGACGCGCACAGGAGCAGAGAGACTGACCCCTTTTCTCTCAGTTGGATCATTACATTGACAAGACAAAACACTACATGCAAAGCGCCATAAAGGGTATAAATTGTCAAAAACAACACACACACAGACAAAAGATACATTGATGTAATATATTTAAATATTTATTCTTTGCACTGTTTGTGTTTGTTTACATTTTACTTGCATACAGAGATTGTATTTTGTTTGTCATCGGTGCTTTTTCTATGCCTATATATTTGCATATACACATTTTTTATGAACTACTATTAATACTAGACTTATGCATATTATAGTTTAGTTGTACCTATCTTTGTTCAGCTTTGCTCTCCTTTGCTGCTGTATTTTCTAACTTCCTTTTAAATTGTTCTTGGTACTGTGTGGTAAATTCATCGAAAACAATTAAAATTCCTAGCATGTGTACACACACTTGGCCAATAAAGCTAATGATCATGTTCAATATCAATACATCTGTAGATTGTTTTCTTGATTTATCATTTCATCAATGAAATGTCAAAAAGTAGGGAAAAACGCCTACTGTATATTGCATTATTTTAATAGGACCGACGGTCCAAAAATCAATATGATCTGTTATACAGAATGTGACAAAGAAAAGCAGCAAAACCTCATGTTGGAGAAGACGGAACCAGTAAATGTGCAATTATCAAAACACTTGCAGATTCATTTTTTTTGATCACCTAATTCATTTATCAACGAATTGTTGCAGCAGTAATTAACCCACTGTGGGGCACATGTCTGCATTGAGATATTAAAGTTCTATCAGAGTAATATGTTCAGAATCTACAAGATGTGGCTGAACAAAACAATACAAAGTTACTCAGCTTGGAAAGCACATGTCAAAGACCTTTGACTTTAATGTTTGAGCTTTCTCTACCTCTTTCATCCTCTTATCGCATCTCTGCTTGTCAACCTAGACGGAGGGAGAGAAAGAAAAGAGTGAGCATGTGCACATGGCCAAACTCCTCTGCCATTATTCTCCATGAGATCCTTGAGCTGAAATTGGAAGTGCACAAACCCAATTACAGAGCCTGGATGGGCGAACATTACTCACTCCAGCTCACTACTGCCTAAAGTGAGAGCTGGAGACAGCCATGGCTTTAGTTAAGTACATTAGTCCCGCGTGAGATTCATTGAGTGGACATCAAACACCTGCATTATGTGTGTATGTGAGAAAACAAAGTGCATAAAACATAACTAAAAAACTAAAACTTTTGTGTGCATTAAAAAAAGGTTTCTTAAAGTTTTTGTATTAGATACACAAAGACACACACACACACACGCACACGCACACGCACCAACACCCCACACACACACACACACACACACACACCACACACACACACACACACCCACACACACAAAAAACATACTGGGTGGTGTTTCACTGACAGGCGCACTGTTGTTTGCCATAGCAACAGCAAGCCCTCCATAAAAGCTGCAGCTGCACCTCAGGGTTATTTTACAAAAACAAACACACACACACACACACACACGCACACCCACGCACACACACACACCCACGCACACACGAGCACATGTGCGCGCACACACACACACACAAACACACACACACACACACATACATTATAATTCTCTGATGTTTGGTGTAATGAGGCATTCCACAGTTGCCATCAATATATAATATAATATGTATCATTACCAAGGCAAAAAAAAAAAACTATTCATAAATCGTTTTAAATAATCTGCAGAGAACATTTTGTAAAATTGTAATGATGTGTAATTTTTGACAAACCAAATGAAAAAAAGAGTTGTAAAATTTGTAGGCCTACTTCTCTTTAGTTATTTATTTATTTTCCGATAACCCTTTGCACGCATTAAATTATGTGACAATATGAATAACATGTGAATATAATAAACATCATAACTGCTTATCGGTAGCCTGTGCCATCTCGTTGCTTTTTGGGTTCATTTATCAGGTTACATGATTCATTAAAACAGTCAAAAGAAGTTTCTTCTCTAATACTCAGATGCTCCTGTTGAGGAAAATATTTTTCTCGTGAGCAAATGATATCATGTGCAATAGTGAAGGTGCTGTAAACTCAGTTCTTAAACTACCAGCATTAGACAAAGTTGTAAGAATCTGGCTCAGAACAGCCTGCAGAGATTAGCATTATGTCATCATCCAGAAAAACAAGAAAATGAATCAATAATAATTACTAATAATTATGAATTATTAGTGCCAGAAATGGATCATTTTTCAAGCCAGGAAGAGGTATGATGCCTGTTGGATCACATCATTTTTGTTCTTTTGCAATCTTTTGCACACAGTTCCGTCTGTTTAATTTACAACACCTGGTTCAAATCGCTGAGCGTGCGGTTTGTTTCTGCCAGGTTAGGACATTGTACTGTATTTATAAACATGTACTGTTATGAGAAATTACTTTTAAGCGTTTTTATGCAGTAATTATTATGCTCTAGGATCCAAATGTAAGATTACATGGCTGTCATTGCTGTCACGTACACATGTCAAACCAGAACAGTGACGTAGACTGATCAAATATACATTTTTTTCCAATTGCCATGACAGTGTTTTCGATACTTTTAACAATTTTCCTGAACTCTTAACGCACCAACACACCCGCAACGCACAATTGGCGAAACAGTTGGTTTCGTGCTCAAAATCCCACATTGTAAACAAAACTCCAACACCGATACACCATGTCCACCAAAACAATACAAACACGTCTCCAAATCTAACAATCCTTCCAAAACACTAACACGCGTTCTCTTCCTACAGGAGCATTCAGTCAATCATATCACAATGTCATAGACATCACTAACATCAGAAGGAATTACAGGAACTGTGTGTTGTTGTTTTTTTACATGTGTCAGGTCTGCCTTTAATACAGTGTGTTTAGCACTGCAGTTTCTCTTGAAGCCTCTCCGCATTTTTGTTTTGTTGGGTTAAGTAAATGCACACATTTTGTTTCTTTTGCTGGAGAAATTCAATACAAAAATTGAATGACCCATCTCAGAGCTTTGTAGATGGTACGGCTTATGAAAAAACAGAGACAGAATTGTCTGGTAGTTGTCTTCCTTTCCATCGTGCAGGCATTACTCTCACTTTCTTTGTGTTCTTCTATATTGTTCCTTTTACACACAAGATCAGCCCAAATAAGACCTATTTTACTGTATGTATTGCCATGTGGTCATGCAATCGAAAGAACCTCAACACCTGAGTGTGTTTCCTAGATGGGAATCAGCTGTGATTGATCTATTTGCATACTGTAATTCAATTCAAAAGGGTATTCATATTTGTGTTTCAATTTACAAGATCAACAGGAGCACTTTGACTTCAGCCCATAAGTCAGGTTTAGAACATGGTGTTGTCTTCAAGGACATACAGTGTAAAAGAATTTGTAAAATTGGCAATACAAATCCATTGCTTTGGTCTTGGTTGAGCTTGTGTGTAAAAGACATTCAAGCATTTTAAATGTATGCATGAACTGTGTGCATTTGGTGCCAAAGCAACAATAAATGTGTTAATTATATAGCTCACACAGACAGACGTTGTGCTAACTGTGTTAAGAGTTTGGGAGAGTTGTTAAAAGTATTGAAAAATTGTCGTAGCAATCGTAATTTTTTTTAATACAATTGCTTATATGTATATATTCATACATATATATTTACACAGTATATATAATCCTGCATATTTACATTGTTCTAAGAAATGCTGCTTTCTGTCATCACTTTGATCTGTGAGATTACACAATCAAGCCTTGAAACAGGTGCACGCACAGACGCACACAGACACACACACACACTAAATGCGTGCATTTACAGTATGAGCTAGTGTCTGGCTGTTGATCCTCTTGTCTTCTACATTTTTTGTTCAGACAAACTCAGACACCATGGATCTGTCTGTGCAGGGCGTTGCATCACATTGCAGTGTTTGCCATGGATTTTAAGCTTTTCACCTTTCCTTTGGGCCAACATCCTCAACATTAACCATCTCAGCCTCTCAAACTCATTTTGTAGACACTTGCCCAGCTTAATCTGCTTTAAACCTGCCCAGTATTTAATCTGATGAAGGCGTTTCAATAAGACTACACCTTGCTTTTTAGCATTCATGGTGCAACGTTACAGTTACATAACCCGTGGACTTCCATGACGTCTGTTTGTGTTCTCATTGTGATTTTCGATGCAGATTTTGAGAAACTGTGGTATACACACATACAAACATGGCCATGCCTGGATCCACACACATAACACGCTCAATCACAGCCTCCATTACAATTTCAAAACTTTTCACGGGGCTGTAACCATGGCAACAGAGGCTGTCTGGCAAGGCATTAGCAGAGCAAACCCTTTTAGACTGTCAAGGTAATCACAGGTTATAATTTAAATAGTCAAGAGCAGTGACAAACATTATAATCTGTGGGAAAACATAAACCCGGGGCTTCAAGGGTGCTTTGATAAAGGCTCATTTCAAAACCTTTTTTGCAACATTTATACGAGTTATGTAATAAAGGTCTGTTTCATCCCAGTCATCTCTGGGGCTGTTGACTAACAGAGAGGCTTCACGTGGTTGTACCATGCCTGTTCCAAATTTTTTTTTTTTCTCGCAACCTCTTTGACACCCCGTTTCTCCCAAGCCTCCCCCCTCTTCCTGCACTTACCCTCCTTCCCTCGTCCCACCCACCGTTTTTTCTTGTTAGTCTTCTTCTTTCTTTCTTTTGGGCATTTTCGGACAATATTTGACGGGACAGCTGAAGATATGAAAGGGCAGAGAGAGGGGGGAATGACATGCAGAAAAGGGCCGCAGAGCGGAGTCGAACCCAGGCCCGCAGCGTCGAGGATCAAACCTCTGTATATGGGCGCCCGCTCTACCAACTGAGCCATCTGGGCACCCCCCCCCACCTCTTCCTTTCCCCCACTGTGGTAGTGAAAAATGCATGAGGTAGTAGAGCGCTATATTGCATCGCTGGTTGGAAAACACACACACACACACACACACACAC
>NC_045752.1:3899128-3901878 GCF_008692095.1 Etheostoma spectabile
ACACACACACACACACACACACACACAGTTGTTAGTAGATATAGTTAAGTTTTGTTTGTTTTTTTGCTGCAGTGTGTGTGTAATACACTACTAGTCCAGGTTCCTAGTTTCCATAAAAGATCCTCATCTTATCCCCATCTTCATCTCAACAGGGGTGGATTTTTTTCTTTTTTGACTCCCCTGTTCCTCTCCTCCACCACAAAGGCCCGGTGATGAATGTGTCCTGTCTGTGGTTGCGGTTCACTTATTTCCACTCTCATCAGCTCTTGCTGTAATGAGAACAAGCGCTCAGACATCCAAGGACCCGTGCTTTGAATAATGGCATCCTGTGTGTAGTTCATAAACATTGAACGCCCAAAACAGACCTATTTAATAACACTGAGACAGTGTGAGGAATATTAATGGATGCGGAATCCGGTTTATTTACCATAGAAATCACCCAAAATGTAAATTGAATGTCCATGAATGGTAATATCTGACTAACAGACAACCATGATGCCTCTTGTGTCAAACCAGTGTGAAATTGGCAGAGAAACTACCCAACCTACGTATGCTAATGTGTGTGAACAGAAATAGATAGTGTGTTTTTGAGAGGCAGATCGAGGAAGAAAGATTCAACAAGGAAAACACAGATGCAGCTGATAGTGAAAGACAGTAAATGAAATATCCAAGTTTAGCTGCATCTCTGCCCTTCACCGTACTCTATAATTCATTTCATCCTGGCCAGAAATGGAGCAGCAGAGAGACCGTACTGAAAGTTTCTTGATTTTAGTTCTCACATGTGCTTGAATTCATCAAAAACCTCTTGATCTCTTACATACTCTCCATCCATCCATCATCCCCCTCTTCTCTCCACTACAGTGCTCTCATCCCACCCAACTGCCTCCCTCCCTCCCCACTTCCTTGCCAATATCAGCTCATCTCTGCTTCCTTTTGCATATTCTTATCACAGCAAGGCACAGACTACTCCCTGGAGGCTGCACCTCCCAGGCTGGATATGATGAACCTATTACCCAAAAGCTGGCCTGCAGAGTAGACGATGGGATTTAAACAGTGGCCCAAATAACTGGGTCTGATGTGCTACTCTTATTCGCAGTAACCATGGAAACACTAGATATTCCTCCTCATCTTCAGAGACCTAGCCTAAAGCAAATCTATGGTAAAGAAAGAAAGAAAGAAAGAAAGAAAGAAAGAAAGAAAGAAAGAAAGAGAGACATTTTGTGATAATATTGACCAGCAACCATCTATCTGAGAAGCATGGCTACTATAAAAAAAAAAAAGCCCCAGGGACAAAACACAAGGAAATTAGCTTTGTGTATCATATGACTCCATTTGGCCATATTAAATTAATTTTTAGCCAAATTGTGCTGCATTTTGAGGGGAATTATGTGGAAACATCCCAGATATGCCGCACAGCGTGGTTTGTTATTTTTAGGGATACAGGGCTCCTGAGAGTACGATCTGTCTTCTGAATGATGAGATGAAGCGAGGTAGTTTAGTTTTTGAGCTCCATCTTAAAAATATGCAAAAATGAACATCCATAATCCCTGTTGCATTCCAGCATGTTCTAAGTAGACACCAAATTTTGAAAGCGTTGTATTACATTGCTCTTTGATAATGGATGGCTTCAGTAACGTTAGCCGACAAATTAGTCCAGTTTTTGTTGAGTCACAGGTTGAAAGTTGTACAGCTGTAGTGCAACAAAACTTGCATTTCTCAGTCGCCTAGTATTGCTTTTTATTGTATAGAATTGTTTTACTTACGCTTACTACTTTCATGTGGACTGCATTATTTTCGAATTATTTTACAAAACAGTCTGTTAGAAAAATGATGATACGTACTTTTTGATTTAGTTATCCAACTGTTTGCATAAGAATACCGTATTATACTGATCACTCTAAACAAGACAACAGGAGCTTGTCCTGGTCTGGTCCTTGTGAAAGGTACAGGTGTTTCTGGGGTCAGAGCAGGAAGAGGAGATTCCCAGACCCAAGAGAAAATCCCACAACACACGTAGTTAGACTTTATAGTAACATCCACTTTGTATAAAAAAGCGGATGTAGAGAGCTTCCAGTTGGGCATTTTCTGTATTCTTGGTGTGGAAACTGTCTCCTTGTGTTCACAAGTAAAAATGAACTTAAACATGACTTTAGTGGTCTCTGTCTATTCTTGATAATAATTATTATATAAATAATAATTGTTCTATAACAGTCCTTCTGAGCATGTTGTCCTTTGGTTTAGTCTGCGTATTTGGGAACAAGCGCAAACAAGACAAATTGCAACGTTTGGTAAAGACAGCGAGCAAAATTATTGGATGTAGTCAGATGTCAGTCACTCAGCCATGGTCAGGTCTTATTGTGAGTGAGGCTGAGCAGATACTTACTACAAAATCCTTTCCCACCCCTTAAAAATTAGGTTGCAACTCAGCAATTGTGGCTGCTGCAAAAGTCCATTAGAACGGTTTAGTGGGTCTTTTGTCCCCTCTGCTATCAGACTTTTTGGAAGGAAAGACAAGACAAGATAATGAATTGTATTGTCCACTCTTGCAACACTGTTTTTCTTTTATCTGTTTTTAATTAATTTGGAATGTGGCCTCGTGCTTATGCGTTTCAAGCCTGCTACTTACTGACTGATTGACTGAAGTGTAAGATTGGGAAGGCAGTGAGTTGTGTTCATACCCAATTATGTATTCCTAAATGTTGGTGAATGTGTGTGTGTGTGTGTGTGTGTGTGTGTGTGTGTGTGTGTGT
>NC_045752.1:3901888-3903660 GCF_008692095.1 Etheostoma spectabile
TGTGTGTGTGTGTGTGTGTGTGTGTGTGTGTGTGTGTGTGATTGTGTGTGATGGGGGCCTGTGTGCATATGCCTGTGTGTCTTAAATGTGCTGCACTTTGAGCAAACTAATTTCCCATCTCTGGGACAATGAGGTATAATTTGACTTTGACTTCAGCAACTTGAAGCTGCTCTTACCAATATTCCTAAATTACAGTAATAATGGCTCAAACAACTATTTGTTATGTGGACAGGGTAGTGTAGGTTCTTATCAGCGGACTCTACAGTTCTCTTCATTTCAACTGAGCATTTTAGCATCCGTAACATCAGTGTGTTTTACAGCGCACAGCTTTACTATTTTGGTTCAGTCTAAAACACCAGTTGATTAAAGATTAAAAAGATTATTAGTATTGTACATATGTGCAGCATCCAACTTCTTGATAATGTAAACTACAAGTGGTCTCAACAAAGCTTACGATCTTCATCTGGCTTGTTTTCAGTCTTTAGAAAACACTCAATGTGTAATTTTCCAGGTGAGCAGAATGAGCATTGAATTATTAATGATATGATGAAATCTTCATGATAACAAATGTTTCATGAAGGTTGGATTTCACAAAGGCAAATCCCCACCCACCCGTGCCCTTCAAAAGACACCGAAAAAAACACTGTCCACCCTCTGCCTGCCCAACACCAAACGGCAGACAGACAAAGTTAGCAACTTCTCCTGTGAACATAGTGGAGACCAAACCAAAGCTAAAAGGGAAATTCCTATTTGACTTACATTTGTTCTCTGTGGTCATGACTGTGAATCCAAATGAATGCTGACATTGCTCTGTGTGCTTAATGTATAATTAGGCAAGTGTTTGCTTGCTGCTACAGTTGCATGATTATAGCGATAGTCAATAGATAATTGTCTACAGTGCAGATTATGTTTGCAAGTATTAAATGGTACTGTTGACAGTACTCTGACATGCCCTCATTACACAGTAAAGAGCTAATTAGTGAAATGTGTTGTTGGTTGGCAATGAATCCTGCCCACTCTCTCATTTGGACACCACAGAAAAATAAAAAAAATGAGTGTGTGGTACATTACAGAGACTAGTTGCTCCTTAACGGGGTTATTGGCTGTTTTATTTCTATAATTCAAATATCTGGGGTAATTAGTGAACATGGAGAGACGTCTTTTTCCTCTCATTACGTGCTCTGGAAAAGTCACTTTCCAGTGCTTCTTATAAAACAATATAATGGCCGAACCTTACAATAGTGCACCCGGATGCATTAGTCAAAGGTCAATACAGCTCAAAATGGAGCTGAGCGCACAAGTGTTATGGCAGCAAAATGTCAAAACAATTATTGTCAGGTTGCAAAAAGATTACAGTGTGTGAGATTGTGCAGTCTTTGTGAGTCAAACAGGGGAGGAGATCCTGTACAGAGCTCCATCAACATCTGCCTCCTCTTTTTTTAACCTCAACCTCCCCATTCTCACCTACTGCTGTAGTCAAGACCACCTAAACCGAGACCAAGTCATTACCAAGACCGGAGTCTGTCGAGACCGAGACTAGACCAAGACTTTGAGGGGTTGAAACCGAGACAAGACCAGACCAGTTTCAGTCCCCTACCGCACAACACGATAAAATGTGGAAAATGCTAACCATAGGCATCCCTCAAATTCATCGGAAAGATCCAGATCCCCATAAAAAACACCCACATGAAACAAATTAAGATTCTTTATTTACCTCTTTTATTGCCATAACATACAGAATATACACAACGAGCTAATATGTATAGCTAATA
>NC_045752.1:3903670-3908179 GCF_008692095.1 Etheostoma spectabile
TTCTTTTAGATGTTGTTTTGGAAACTGAACTCCTTATCTTTTATTATTTATTTAATTTAGGATTTGGCTGACATCTCCCAGACAGCCAGAGCTTCTTCTCCTGTCTCTCGTATTCACTTTCTTGGGAAGGCATGTAAATAAAATTTATTTTATTAATTCAGGACAATGCACATTGATAAACATGCACAACAGTACACGTAAATGTGCCAGATTGTAGCCCGAGGGCTAATTTCCATCTGCAGTCCAATAGGCAGGTTGGAGTTACAGTAAAAAAAAAGACATAGGATGGTAGCATTTAGTATATAAAAACAAGAAGAAACAAAAAAAGAAGTTATTGGTTGCATTTGAAGCAGGAAGTTTTTTCATCCAATCACAATAATGATGTTACACATAAATCAGACAACGCACAGGCAATTTAGTGATATCCCTGCAGTTGTGGTCTTGACCGGTCTTGAAATAAAATCCAGAGTCCCATTTATCCGAGACCGAGACAAGACCGAGTAAAAATGTAGTCGATTCCAAAACCAGACCAAGACCTTCAAAAAGTGGGCTTGAGACCAAGACCGTTCTCGAGTACTGAAACACTGCCATCACCATTACATTACAAGTATAAATGTATGTTGTCATAATTGTTAACATATTTTTGACACTATCATGCTGCTATAAGAGCCTCAATTGTTTTTTGGAAAAGGGTTTTGGAACCTGGCAGCAGAGATTTCTCCCATTCAGGTCGGCCAATGATGTTGGCCGACGGGGCCTGGCTCAGAGTCGCCGTCCCAGTTCATCCCAGAGGTTTTGGATTTCAATCTCTCTGTGCTGCCAGTTAAGCTGTTTCACACCAAACTGGAAAGAAGTGGGGGCTTTGTCATGTTTAAACAGGAAGATAATGGACCATAATGTATATTAACCCTTTCGTGTGCAGATCTGATGATATACGTTCTTCTTATTTGTTTTTGATTTCAAATTTTAATATGCATTAGCATACCAAATGCTCTTTGTTAAAAATTCTGATTTAAGATGTATACTTCTGGGTTGTTACATCATTGTGAAACTTGTACAACCTGCTTTGGGGGGTACAATTTTAAATAACGAAGGTATTGAAAAAAAGTGTTTGACACTGGCCCCTCAAGATTAAGTAATAATGCCGAACATGGCCTAAAGGCCTATATTGTAAGTTAATGGGGCATGTTCCCAAACTAAAGTGTAATTAATCATATTACCACAAATATTAAAACTGGGACCTTTGGGGTCCCTGAGGGGCTGAGAGCACCACAGCATGATGGCAACAAAACAAAAAAAATAAGAGAGAGGAAAAAAAGAAAAAACTTTTTTTTTTTATTCTTACAACAGACACAAAAGGAAAGGATGTAATGAGATAAAGACACTAATGGCCCAAGTCAGGTAAGGGACACATTGCACGCACGCACGCACGCACGCACACACGCACACAAACAAACACACGCACGCACGCACACACACACAAAAAACACACGCACGCACGCACACACACACGCACACAAACAAACACACGCACGCACGCACACACACGCACGCACACACACAAATAGTGGGGTGACATATTAGCCAAACATACAATGATCAGGGGGATACAAAGCTGGTGTTGGGAAGTCACGCATGCTCAGACGTTATAATTACCCCCCCCTTCACTCTCCATTTCTCTCTGCTCAATCATCCGCTCTTCTCCCTGCTCTGTGTGTGGGTAAGATGAGGAGGAGCATCTGTATCAGTGCCTATAACGTGATGGACGGGCTGCAGGTCGCCATAAAACACACATTTGCTCCCGCAGAGTGAAGCGAGGTGACCGCAGGGTCTGGTCGGGCTGAGGCGTGTCGCGGTGCCCTTGAGGAGACTACTGACTGCCGCAGGAATTAGAGGAAGAGAGGGTAGTAGCAAAAGAACAAATGGCCAAAAAGAGGTGATGGAGCTTTGGAGATGCTCGGTAGATGACTGAGGCTGACCGAGAGTCAAGTTAAACCCGGCGGGATCCACTGGTTTGCGGGAAAGCAGGTGAGTTAAGCCAATTTGTTATTTTTTAATTAGGCCTATAGCCTGTATATGTCTATAAATAACCCACCCGTTGGTAATTTCATGGACCACATTATGAAATCACACGAAAATACAAAAGGGCACTAATTGGCTTAATGACTCAGTCGGAGTTCATTGATTAAGCTGAGGTGTGTCAATCTGCGGGAACATGTGGAGTGTGAACGAGCGCGCGCTTCGCTCCATTCAATAACTCGTCATGGGTCACGGGTCGTGCTGTTATTATAGACTACAATATGCATAGGCTTTCTACATAGGCTACATACATGCATACACACATGTTGTATGGTGGAAGCTGAAAAAACTCTCACAATGTAGACTACAGACTACCTCTGCAGGTGCGGGCGGATGTCTAGCACTAGTGACATCTTTATGATGTAACGTGAATTGGAGACGTTAACGCGACCATAAGCACAACCCTTTCCCTCCCGTGTGCTTGCGCGCGCGTGTGTGCGTGCGCGTGTCAACCCTCTGGCGTCACAGGGTCGCACCAGGAACCCTGATAACCTTGAAAATAGCAACCCCTTCACAAACAGGCACCTACTCACTTAAACACACACATACACATGGATTTACATAAGGACAGTGCAATGACCGTTCAGCAGAGAACCCACAGAAACATATGTATTTAGCTGCAAAATAACATATTACATAACCTAACCTAATCAGTTTTACTTTGAATAAATAAGCTATGGGAGCTGCATGATGCTGTTCAATTATTAACAGTGTAGGAGTACCATTCATTAAGTGATTGGCGTATTAATATTCCATATGAAAGATGTTATTGCTTTTCAAATAAATTATAGCAGGTTAGAAGATGCCTATAAATACACCAGGTTGACAGTGCTCAGTTTAAATTTTTTGAATGCCAGATTTCCTCAGAAGAGCCTTCTCTAAAAAATCAGAGCTTTACCTGCTGTGGTTCTCACAGTGTGCAGGTGTGGTGTGGCGGCTCACTTTAGAGTTGTGTAAGGTTAGAAGAAGCTTTTGAGAGCAGCAGCAGCAGCATTGCAGAGGCAGGCTGCATCATCCAGATCAGTAAATACTACTGACCAAAAAAGAGAAGTCTCAAACTACAACTTCCTGATCTGCTAATGCTCTTTTCGCTTTTTATTTTTTATTTTTTTTCAGAGCAGCAGATCAGGTTCCATTCAACCTTTGGTGGTAGTAAATGACTTCTCAAATGTCATCGGTGCAAACTCATGCCTGTGGTTATTTATTACTTCATTCAGCGAACTCTGGAGTTGGGAAACCATGAAACATTTCATTCAACCTAGATTAACGCTTCATTATTTTTAGTGCAGGGCAAAATTTCAAGTTGATTGGAGGACAATTGAATACTATAATTTTCCTCAAAGCCCCATTTTTATCAAAGAAATGCATTTCTATTCTATTTTAAATGAAACAATTCAGGAGCTCTTTGCCATTAACAGCACTCACAGCATGACCCTTCTAGCTGTATAAAGTATAAAGGTCGCGTAGCCTGCCTCAAATTTACAGCCTCCCCACTGCTCCTACCAAATCAAAAGGACTGCACCACCAAGGATGAGAGAAACGCCGGTGAGCTGCCAAAACGGCCGGCTTTTTACTTCGTCTGCTGCTGCAGTCAGACCAGGGAAATACAACAGAAAAACTGCTTGTAATCTGATATGCTGCACCTTTGCCATGCATGTATGGTAATTGTTAGGGTTGGGCGGTATGAAAAGATGATATAATGAACCATCTGAGTAATTTTTAAAATTTTTGTTGGTATTATTTTTGCATCATTGTGATGAAGCTACCTTGGTTTGTCAGGCGTTACATTTGCTAGGTAGGCCACAGACAGACCCTGGTGTCTAGTTATTTTATCAATAAACTGCTTGGTTAACCAGAAAATGTCTATCAATTTTGTATATAAAATGAATTATATATCTGGATCAAATATGTTACCCTTGTGGCCTAAATAGTACTAGTATTAGTCATGTATTCTTTGAAGTATTTCGCTCGGCCCATGTGATTTATAACCAGCGGTAGGGCTGCACGATATGAGGAAATGATCTAATTGCGATTATTTTGACTGATATTGCGATTGCAATATGATTCACGATGTTGAAGGGAATGATCATGTTTGTATCATTATTCTCATTTGCATTGAAGTGTGATTCTTTGTTCTTTTTTTTGGCGAGGATCTGTCCCAAACAAAGATGCGTTCTTTAGTCTGTAGGGAAGGATTTGTAGGTCGGGACGTCTCTGCAGCACCACAATACTTCATTCAGAATGGTTTTGTATTTGTGGTTATGAGTGTGTCTCAACAGTAGTGGATTTCCATAAGATTTGGTACACATTGTTAGCATGCTGACATTAGCGTTTAGCTTAAAGCACAGCTGTGCCCTAAGCACAGCCTTGCAGAGCATTGCGGGGCTGTAGACTAGTCTTGTTACTAAAATACTGATTTTGTGTTGCCAC
>NC_045752.1:3908189-3911581 GCF_008692095.1 Etheostoma spectabile
TCTGTAGGCAGGCCTGTAGGCTTTCAATAAGTCAAGTAAATATGTTGTTCGCTTACTGTGTTAGTTGCCAAATTAAAGTTACTTATACTTAAAAAGAAGAGCATTTTGCATTAACAAATATTATATCATCGGAAAGTATTCCCCATTCCCAAAGAAACCACTGGACCGCTGAGTGTTTTACAACCTGTAATGCAGCAGTGGGTATGTGCCGTACAGCACCTGCACGGCCATATTACTCTGCTGCAGAGAGCTATTACTACATCTGTTATAAGGTAGTCATCCGGGAAGCGAGGCCTTGAAGGAAAAAGCTAAAGAGATGGAGAAATGAAAGGACAGAGGAAAATGGTTGAGGAGGTATTAGATGAGACATAGGATGCACGTTGGATTTATATAGCTGTTTTTTATTTTTACGTTTACAGATCTAAAATTATGACAGACTGAGAACCTGGGGAAAAAAAATTCTATTTTATTTTGAGGGAAGAGAAGAGAAAGAGGCATAGGGTGAAATAAATTGTTAGAGACCGAGCGAGATAAAAGACAAATGAGACAGGAAGCACTTACTGAAGCTTACATAACACCCCTTGAAGGACATTTTATCCAAGAAGTTCAAAAGGAAGAGTAATAGAGTTGCTAATCTGCCATTATTGTTCGGTAGGATTCTGCTAATATAAACTTTATGTGAACTCTCATCACTAAGAAGAAAAAACAATTAAACTGGTGACTCTGACGGGCAGTGCTTACGTACATTCTCTGCCAAACACGCAGGGCACATAGGGAGATGAGAGTCACTGCTATTATTATCTCAGACATTAAAGATATATGAGATATCAAGTGGTATCCCCGAGAAGGACAGCGTGAGGGAGAAAGCAGAGAGAGGATTTGCGTAAAGAGTGTAAATTGTAATTTGTATTTGGCTCTAAAAGTGTCCTTTCTATTCCGTCACAGGTGTCTGTCGTCATTAAAGCTTTAAAATGGAGTCCACGCACCTCCTGACTGGCTCTAAGAAGAAAGTAAAGATCCACCCTCACACCGTCACAGCCAAATACACCACGCACACCCCTTACTCCCCTCAACCTGGAGTACACACACACTTCCCCCAACCAGGGGACGAGGGCTACGATGACGCTCCATCTTTTGAGGACTTTGGCTCCTTCCTGGAGGAGACGTCAGACAAGAAACAGCTGACGGAGAGCCGGAGATGGCCTCTGACTCTGTTTGGCTCCAAAGACAAGGACACGACTGACAAACCTCAGGCTGCTGGGGGAGGAGAGGGGAGCGAGGGGGGAGCCAGAGCAGCGAAGGGGTCTGGAAAAGGGGTAGGGGAACAGCTGGCCAGTTTTGGGGAGGCGTCTGTGTCTGCGTCGCGGCTCACCTGGGTGGGGCTGCTCGGTGCGGCGCTGGCTCACGGCTGTTTGATTGTTCTGACCCGCCTGGCCTCTGAACGCTTCAGCCTGGGCCCCCTGTTTCTGCTCCTGGTTCGGTCCATAGTCCA
This sequence comes from Etheostoma spectabile, assembly GCF_008692095.1. NCBI lineage: Eukaryota > Metazoa > Chordata > Actinopteri > Perciformes > Percidae > Etheostoma > Etheostoma spectabile. The sequence goes on from NC_045752.1 coordinate 3,909,682, forward strand.
GCTCCTCTCTGTGGCTGTACCACTGCACAGGGGGGAGAACCCTTTCGGACCGGAGGGCTACCGTCTACGTCTGCTCTGTTACGGCATCGCCTACTCTCTCTCCCTGTGCTGCGCCTACTCCTCCTTAAGCTTTGCTTCTCCTGGAAACGCCACAGCGACCTGGCGCCTGGCAACCACAGCACTATCAGCAACCCTGGCCTTCTTGCTCCTGGAAGAAAGGCTGGGATTGGCTGATGGGATCAGCATGGCTGCAGGCCTGTGTGGTTTGGGGCTTGCGTTACTTCCCGCAGCAGACGAGAGCAACTCAGATTCACCAACTGACCCGGTTGTGTTCTGGAGGGGTGCGTTTGGCTGGTCTCTTTCGGCTCTGGCAGGGCTGTGGATGGCTCTGGCGCTGGTTGGGTATCGCTCCCTAAAGGAGAGGGTGGGAGTGGGCACAGCTTTGTTCACAGTAAGCTGGACTGGCTGCCTGCTGGCCCCAGCGTCCTTGGCTCTGCTCCAGGAGGGCTGGTCCTGGCCTACGAGTGTCCCAGCCTGGGGCCTGGTGCTGGGTCTGGTTGCCTGCTCTGTAGCAGCCTTTCTGGGGATGACGCACGCTCTAACCCGACTCCACCCGGCTCTGGTCTCCGCCTCTCAGAGCCTGGAGGTACCTGTCGCCATGCTTCTGCAACTGGCAGTGCTGCCGTTGGCTCCCACCGCGCCGGAGGTCGTCGGCAACGTGATGGTCGTCCTGAGCGTTGGTTGGCTGGTGGCGATGAAGCTGCTACCCGCTCGTGGGGGAGGCCGGCGCCAAAGGGAGGAGTATGAGGAGATTTTGGACTCACCGATCAAATAGACATCTCTTCTTTCCTCTTCACACCTCCTTGTCTTCCCCTCACTCCCTCCTCCACAAGATTACTTTCAGTGTAAATAAGAGACTGCTAAATGTTTACTGGAGCTTTATCTATTTTGTATTGTCCTATTTGCTTTTGAGAAAGTGCCAATATTGTGTTGTCTGTTAAAGTGACTATGTGATGTGACATTAAAATCTCTCTGATGAACACAATGCATTCCTGAAGCCACTTGTAATCAGTATCTCACCTCCCTTGAGAGAGAGAGAGAGTGTGAGTGTGTGTGTTTGTGTGTGTGTGTGTGTGTGCGCGTGTTGGCTACATTTCACAAGAGTGTAATGTCAGTCACTTTAAACAGCCAGCTGAGGATTGGCCAAGAATTGAAGCCATCTATTTTGCTGCTCGCGAGAGAGAGAAAAACAGGAGATGCAAGGCAAGAAAGAGGACCAAGACACACAATCAGAGGAAGATAAATGGGGGTAGAGAGAGAGAGAGATGATGGGATTGGCATACAGATAAAAGACTGGTGGCAGATGACGAAACAGCAATGAAAGAGAAGGAAGCCAGGGTAGAAAGCAAGGCGGATGGTGTCTGGCCAGCTGGCTCTTAAAAACACTGTTCCATGTGTGGAGAACAGTCATTACGTCTCATAAATACCTGTCACTCTTTTGTCAGCATATATCCTCTATTTTCCACGTCATTAGCCTCCTGCTTTTTTTTTTTTTCTTCCTCTTTGTCAATTTTTGTCTGTGTTAAAAATGAATGAAGCGTCAACATAAAATGAGATGACAGAGATTCCATTCACCCACATACACTGCACAGATGGAGACTTTGAAGAAACACAAGTGCCCCCACAGTGAAGAGAACAGCGTGTGAATAAGTGCATGTGTTTAGTAGGAAATGATATAGTAGGAAGTGAGATATAACTACTATCGTTGTTACTGCATTGTTATTTGTGACATCAAAGAAAAAGACTGGACAAAAACATATCTCGCTTGTAATTCTCCATCCAGCTGCAGATTTATAAGGTAAGGGACACACACACACACACACACACACACACACACACA
>NC_045752.1:3911591-3920667 GCF_008692095.1 Etheostoma spectabile
CACACACACACACACACACACACACACACACACACGTATAAATTCATGCCACGCTTGTAAGCCTTTCATTAGTGAATATACTCACATGACGTCAGTGGGCTGGCCTAATTAAACTCACATACAGTCCAAGTGTTCTTTGTTGCTATGTTTTGCCCGGTGATGGAAAGCTACAAGACACATATAGTGAAAAAACAATCTTTAGGTACTAGTACTTTACTTGAATACTTCATTTTTATGCTGCTGCATACTCTACTACATCTTGGAGGAAGATAATGCACTTTTTACTCTACTACATTTACTTGGCAGCGGTTAATATTTGACATACAAAACCTGGGACCAGTTTATAAAGTATGACGTTTTGATATTGATTGAACTACAGTCATCATCATATATATGTATATGTATATTTTTTTTTCAAACAAGCTCCTTCATGATCAGCTACATTATTAAAAATGCTGCTAACACACCAGTAATAATTATGAAATAATGTAGAATAGCATAACACTGACAGGTTTGTTTTTGCTGTGTAATGAGTACTTTTGCTTTTTTTTTAGGGATAGGGTTAGTACTTTTTTCTTTTGATACTTTTTTCTGACAATACTTGTAATGGAGTATTTTTACATTGTGGCATTGCTGCGGCTTTTACTTCCTCCGTCACATATTTTTCCCTCTTTATTTTCAGTTTTCATCTTTCTCTCTTTCTGCTTTCCCATTTGCCCAATTTCCTCTCCAGCTCGATTAACTCCACAAAACAAACAATACTTGAATGTTTGAATGAATTAAGACGTGTTTTGGGACCATCCTACATGAACTGTAAATTACACAGAAGGTCACCAACACCATCCACTGTGGTTAAACGCGTGAGTGTTTGTCTCTGTACGGCTGCACGAGGGACGGCCGGCAGTGTAAGAGCTCTGGCAGAGTTTCGTGAATCCTAACGACTCTGAGCATCGTAAGCCGTGGCCTCTAAGCTTTCAGACACTTATAAAGTTAATGAGAGGGAGAGACCTGCCCAGAACTGAACATAATCCAAAACCTCTGACACGCTTCCTTATGGTTGTCGGTATCTCCAGACAACACTACAACTACACAAACACTGAGGTGGTGCTGGCACGTGAAGGAAAGGACAAAACACATGCACTGAAATGAAAGCGCAGCCATGTGCATAAACATATAAGTGGGGCTCTACAAATGAGTTGATTGCTCTGTGGTAGGAGGGAGGCAACTTTTCCATGAGACTGATTGGGCGTTTTTATTCATTATAGTAAAACCCACAACATTTATGGTACATTTAGATTAATTGTCACCAGACAAAAACAAGGTCACATATTTTAAAAAAAGGGCCACTTAAAAACAACATTATAAACTGAGTATGTGCCAAAATTAATATCACTGGATTGTGCCCAGTCAATCTTTTATTATTTTTTTTCCCCTTTGGGCAAATTATGTGTCTCCTCTGTCCTTCAGTGTTGCTGCCTGCTCGATCACTCTGCTCAGCTGAAGGTGAACTTTCTGCAGATCTGTTGCTATGGCAACCATGGCCCTTTCCATGGTGGCTATGTCCAGGGGTAAAGTCACTTCCTGCTCCTTTAGGCCAGATGTAACTGGCTTCATCCCCAAGCCAAATGCTGCCCCTAATCCTCCAGGTCCTGGTGTTGGTTGGTGCCCCGTCCTGCCTCTACCTTCCTCCAGCCGCTTCAGCCGGGCATTCCCCTCATGGCCACTGTGCAGAAGCTGGTGCAAGGTAGCGTTTAATCTCCTCTCCCTCTCTGCTTCCTCCTCCCGGAGCTCCAGCAAGCCTTGTTGCAGCCTGACACTTGCCTGATCGGCCTGCCCTCTACACACTGACTCCAACCTGGGTAGACACTGCTGGCATGTCCCCTTAACCAGCTTGTCCACCTGGGTCCTGAGAGAGACCATTCCTCCACAGCATTGCTCCAGAGACTCCAGGAGCATGTTCTGCCTCATGCTGGAGTCCTCCAGAGTGATGAAAAGCTTGTCCCAGTGAGAGAAATCTGCAGCCAGGCATGGTGGGGTTGGAGTCCTCCCTGGAGATAACAACCACAGGGATGCATCAGGTATACAGTCTCATAGTCAGTTGAAAAGTTGCTTACATTATAATCAACCAAATACAACCAAAATTCTTTGGTGGCCACAGTTTTGCCCTAGGAGGCCAAGTGTTTGTGAGGTTGTGTGTGTGAATTCATGAACGCAACGCAACGCAACACAGTGGTGGCAGCTATTGCAAATTTGCGCTTGTTGTGTATGGAGTGAATGGAAGTGGACCAAGACTAGACCCTAGAAAAGTGTGTTGATGAATTCTCAATCACTTGTTATGAAAAGCACTATGAGATAACTGTTGTTGTGATTTGGCACTATATAAATAAAATTGAATTGAATTAACATAGTTATTGGCTTAATGAAATCAGGCATTGGCAGCTGAGGACAAATTCTTGGAAATTCTTACAATGGGCCATCTGTTCAAACAAGCAGTGAACAAAAAAAAGACCAAAAGGACAAATTCACAAAACTCACCCTCCTGCTGGTCCTGAGATATCTCGTTGTCAAAGTTGTCAGCGTAGTTCCCTTCGTACTCAATATCATTCACACGCAAAGATGCACCCACTAAGCCGAGCACACACAGCACACGGCAGATCCTGAACACATGCATGATGAAGCTTTTAAAGATCTCGCCAGTGTCTATATCAGATGTGTTTGTCACCAAGTTTTCCAGTTGCTCCCCCTACACTATATGTAAAGCTCGTTGCACTGAGCCAACTGTTGCGGGTGCTGACTTATAAACTCAGCACAGGGGAAGGAGGGAAGTTAAGGAGGGTGGGACAGAGGTGGGGGTGCTGTGGAGGTTGGGTGACTAATGCTTCAGTGGAGGTAACATGTCAAAAGTCAAACTGAGTGGGAAATAGGACCATTAGGAGAAAAGAGGAACAGAGGGAGAGTTACAGGGGCACAGGGGTAGATGGGGTAAAAAACAAACAAAAAAAAGGGATGGAGGGAGGAGACATTTGTCTTTAATGCAAGATTTTGTAACATTTGAAAGAAGAAATAGCCATCTCCTGCCACTGCACAGCATTGCTTGGTCTGGTATGATCAGTAGCATTTTAGATAGATATTGCTGCATGATGGACATAACTGGGTCAGTTTGCTGAATTAACGACTCGTCTACACTTTTAAAAGCATTTAGTATTATCCCGTAATTGTCACTTATGGCTGCTGTTCAGCATTAAATCCCTACCAGACAAATGAAAAACCCATTCCATCTTCACTTAAGTTTGTAATAGGTTTGGTTTCCTTGAGCTTCAAAATCTGTCAAGGTTCAGCTTTATTGTAATTATGCAATAGATAATTGCATAAAAGACAGTTATGCTACACAAATAGAAATTGCATAAATAAGACAAAGAAATCAAACACATACTAAAATGAATACAGCATGGAAGAAAGGACTTCTGTATAGTATAGTACCATAGTATACTATACTTGGATAGAACACATGTACAGGTATGTGAAATACTGTATAGAAACACACAGTATGTAAAATAAAGTTAAATTGAACTTCTTTAAAATTTGCTTTTTAATAATCACTGGCCAAAATAGAGAGATTTCTCCAAATATATATATAGTTCCGTTTTTGTCATGGGAAGAAGCATGCCATCGTTGTGAGCTGCATTGTTAAATGTCCTCTACAGTCACAGTTTACATGTTTTCCACAGACATTTCAATCCACACACACTCTTTAGGTCCATGTGCCGTTCCAACCTTTTTACTGATGAGTCAGAGTCCCTCCCTGCTCAGTGCATTAACACCAAATCACTTAACCAAAATAAATTGCAACACTGCAAGTCTGGATTATATTTTGAGCTTGCAATGAGCATGATTTAACCACTTGAAATTAAATTGTGTTGCTAGGCAACGCTGCAAAATTTACTTTCTGGCGGTGATTGTATTGTGTTGCCTGGCTACCTTGTCGATTAAACAATCTGTGAGGAACAATTAGGAATTATTGGGCTCTTAGCGAGGCCAAATGGCTTTATTATTATCGACAGAGGGCTCCGGTCAACAGGTGTTGGGGTTAAGCAGCAGAATTAGGACGTGTCAAGGTTAGAGGAAAAGCCATGACCTTTCTACTCTCTGCAGACCTCTACACTGAGCTCGCCCTGCAGATGTCAGCATGTCTGCCAATAACTATGCCTTTCTCTGTTTGGCAGGTTCTAATTGTAGCAGAGGGACTAAATGGGGTGGAAGATGGCAGGTTTATCTCAGGAAAAGAGAAAACCTGCAGAGGAAGAGATGGGCAGAACGAGTTGGAGAGAACAAGTGATTGAAAGGTTGGTGATGAAAGGTAGGCCTACAGAGGAAATTTGTATACATTTTCCTTTTCTCATTGCTGCAAAAATACCTCACTGTGGGCATGAGTGTGTGCATTTCACTAGCCCTCTCATAAAATGCAATAATTAGGATCCCTTCACAAAAGCAATAAATCCACATGTCAAACTTGCATGTGTAAAATAAAATTCAGTGGATGCATGTCAAAAACAGTTGATGTTTTCATCTTGTCCTTAGTGATGCCCATCTCAAGCTTTTTTTTTCTCTCTATAGGTCATCTTTCTATTTGGGTAGACTCCGAAAAAGAAGAGCTACATTTATCAGCAGCCACCAGACGCTATTTACCACCCCCCACCGGCACAGCACACCTACAGTTTAGCTGTCACACAACTCTCCCAGCTGGCAGGGAAGAGGATGAGTGATGATTGATGAAGGATTGGCAAAAGCATAGTAGAGAGAGAGAAAGATAGAAAGGAAAAAGAGAGACATACCTAGGAGAGTATTCCTTCTAATTATTAAGACCAGAGAGAGTTACATGAGAACAGATCCTATCGTCCGGTTTGTCCTGACAAAACCAGATATGCATGCGAAACTGTGACAGCGGGGGTTGTTAAAAATAGCCGATATAAAACAGAAACAGGACTTTTTTGGTGAATAAACCGCATACAGTATTAAAACAGCAAAGTCAGCCAACACGGCTAGTTTAATAAGAACTGGGTGTATCCCTTTTTAACACCAATATTTAGAAAGAGAAAGGGAGGAAACCATGGAGATATAATTAAAATACAGTAAACTGTAAAGCAATAGAGCTTTTGTAAGACAGACGACCTTTAGTGTCAAATGAGGTTAGAAAAGAGTGTACTCATTGATGGTCATGTTATAGCTTAACATTATACTAAAATCAGTGTAGTGGAAGACAAAATAATAAATATATATATTGTCTTAGAATACCCTTTTATCTCTCAGATAGGACTCAATGTTTCAAAGTCAATGGGCCCTGGTTAAACTGGCTTACTGCACTAAAGGGAGTACCTCAAGACTCTGTGCTTGGCCCGCTTTTAGTTTCTCTTTACATAAATGATCTAAGGGTTAACACATATGGAATTAATTCTCCTTATTATGCAGATTATGTTTTGTGTACCTGGGGATCTTGTCGCCCAGATGTGCTTCATAATATTTGCCTTTACTTTGCACAAATCAAACTGAATGCAGATGCATCTAAGATGTTGTTTTCAAATGCTAGAAGGAAGCCTATTGACATTGTGAACCTTGTTACAGTTCAGGGTAAGACAATAAAAGGTACTTTCTACAAATATCAAGGTATTTGGTTTGATAAATGTATTTCATTCACATTTGTTTTATGTTTTTTAAATTTTAGTGATTTGTTGTATATGAATAGATCAGTGTCTTGACATGTTGGACTCTGAACATTGAAGAGCATTGAGATTTGTAACCAAATCAAAACCCTTCACATAGGTTAGCTCTTTCTATTTCAGAGTTACAGTGGTGTGAAAAAGTGTTTGCCCCCTTCCTCATTTCCTGTTCCTTTGCATCGGGTTTGTCACACTTAGTGTTTCGGAACATCAAACCAATTTAAACATATTCAAACAACACAAGTAAACACAAAATGCAATTTGTAAATGAAGGTGTTTATTTTTAAAGGTGAAAAAAACCAACCATCATGGCCCTGTGGAAAAGTGATTGCCCCCTAAACCTAATAACTGGTTTGGCCACCCTTAGCAGTAACAACTGCAACCAAGCGTTCGCGATAACGTGCAATGAGGCTTTTACAGTGTCCTGGAGGAATTTTGGCCCACTCATCTTTGCAGAATTGTCCTAATTCAGTTACATTAGAGGGTTTTCGAGCATGAACGGCCTTTTAAGGTCATACCACAACATTCAATAGGATTCAGGTCAGGACTTTGGCTAGGCCACTCCAAAGTCTTCATTTGTTTTTCTCAGCCATTCGGTGGTGGACTTGCTGGTGTATTTAGGATCATTGTCTGCTGCAGAACCCAAGTTCGTTTCAGCTTGAGTACACAAACAGATGGTCGGACATTCTCCTCAGGATCTCTTGTAGACAGCAGAATTCATAGTTCCTTTTATCACGGCAAGTCTTCTAGGTCCTGAAGCAGCAAAACAGCCCCAGACCATCACACTACCACCACCATATTTTACTGTTGGTATAATGTTCTTTTTATGAAATGCAGTGTTCCTTCTACGCCAGATATACTTGGACGCACACCTTCCAAAGAGTTCCACTTTTGTCTCATTGGTCCACAGAATGTTGTCCCAAAAGTCTTGGGGATCATCAAAATGTGTTGTGGAGAAATTGAGACGAGCTTTGATGTTCTTTTTGCTCAGCAGTGGAACTCTGCCATGCAAGCCATTTTTGCCCAGTCTTTTCCTGATGGTGGAGGCATGAACGCTGACCTCAACTGAGGTAAGTGAGGCCTGCAGTTCTTTGGACGTTGTTGTGGGGTCTTTTGTGACCTCTTGGAGAGTCGTCGCTGCGCTCTTGGGGTAATTGGGCGGCCTGCCACTCCTGGGAAGGTTCACCACTGTTCCATGTCTTCGCCATTTGTGGATAATGGCTCTCACCTGTTGGGTCGCTGGATTCCCAAAGCTTTGGAAATGGCTTTATAACCCTTTCCAGAATGATAGATCTCAATTACTTTTTTTCTCAATTGTTCCTGAATTTCTTTGGGCCTCGGCATGATGTGTAGCTTTTAAAGGATCGTCCTGGTGGACCTTAATGTGTCGCAGCTCCTATTTAAGTGTGCCTTGATTGTGAACGTGTGGCAAAATAAGCCTGGGTGTGGCTAGAGAAATTGAACTCAGGTGTGGACAACCACGTTATAGTAGTTTTTAACAAGGGGGGCAATCACTTTTTCACACAGGGCCATGATGGTTTGGATTTTTTTTCACCTTTAATATAACACCTTCATTTACAATTGCATTTTGTGTTTACTGTTTTTGTCCTTGACTATTGTTTAAATTGGTTTGATGTTCCGAAACCTTAAGTGTGACCAACTCAAGGAACAGGAAATGAGGAAGGGGGCAAACACTTTTTCACACCACTGTAGCTGAATATCTTTCTATAAATTGACTGTATTTAGTTTTTGTGTTTACCATTCATAAGGCAAATCTGAGCAAATTACTATCAAATCGCTGCAAATTTCACATTGTAATCATCATCTCAGATCACGTCCGTCACTAATATATGGACAGAGATGGAAAAGAAATCCTATATATTTACTGCTCCAGCCACTTGAAAGGAATACAAACTGATAGACCTGATATTTCTGGCAAAATTCAAACCAGTGTAGTGTGAATGACTCCAGTATTAATTGTGGCTGTTCAAGGCTTATTATTATATGATTATTTCACTATTACTTTATGTTTTTGGTATCCATTTATCTGTTGCCTGGTTTTGTACGTTTTGTCTGTATTTTTCTGTGCTGCTGTCTTAGCCACATCTCGCTCGCAAAAAAGGTTTCTAACATTGAGGTTTTCAAATTTGCCTGAATAAATTAATGAGTAAAGTTAAATACAAAATAATACACTGTACCAATCCATAGAAATGTTATCTGTCTGTGTCCCTCGAGTAGAGGAAAGGGATGAGCCAAATATAATTAGAAACATCCCAATTCCCTTTATCTGCTTTCATAACTCACTCATGTCAACCAGACCTTCAAAACATAATTTCAGCTTCCTCTTCCTTCCTGTATCACACATTAACACAAAATCACAAGAAGACCTGTAAAAGAGCAGTCTCAGCTGACAGACAGGATGCTTACCGGAAATCGTAAAAAAAGAAAGAATCATTTGGAAACGTAGCAGGGACTGCTGCATCAGTGTGGTGGAAATGCATGAGTATCTAGGGACATATCTCGTTTGGCTGAGTCAGAGGAAAGTTACAGGAACAAAACATTAAGCACTGGCTGTGCCTCCTGTAAGGCCGCTCTAAAATGTAGAGCTGATCTGGTGGTGTGTTTATGGTGTTATTTAACCATGGGCCTCCCGACTATACTTGGATCAATATCACATAACCTGTGCTTGATCAATCTAATTCGACAGGAGGCCTCAGACAGGAATGAGATTAATGCAAAATACATGACAAACACACACACTTTCCGTTTTTTGGAGTAGTATTTGTGAGCATTGAGGTTGAGATAAATGTCTCACACCACCATAACTCATTATCTGTTAATACAATTAATAAAATGCAATCAGAAGAGCAAGCCAAGCTTAACTGCAAGCTTCATAGTGGCAGAAATTGGTTCAAATATTACTAGAATTGGCCTGGGAAGTCTGACCTCGACCTGGAAATGAGTGTCTGTGTGTGTGTGAATTATATCAGAAAGTAAGCAAGCAGCAGATTTTAACAAGAAAATAACAGAAACACATTGACTGGAGAATAAAGATCCACACTTGATTTGGATTGCCATTACATCACTGTTTGCATATTTATTTCCACATCTTCACTTTAATCAAAACTCCCACTGACATCAGCTCAATGTAGCTGAAAACTGGCAGCAGCTAGGACAAGTGTGTACAGTGTAGCTATCCATACACACACGGTAACATACTGGGACAAAAGCATAGAGCATTGAGCATAGAGCTACTCTGAGATTAAATCAGTAAGGTCAATGCTGAATTAATTTGCGTTTCCATCCAGGGTCTCCAGAGTGGGCCCACACCACAGTAGAGCAGGTCTGCCCTCACAAAGAAA
>NC_045752.1:3920677-3923511 GCF_008692095.1 Etheostoma spectabile
TCTGGACTTGGAAACTTTTACCCATTTCACCTAGTGGAGGATTTAATGGGGTGAAAGGGTACAAGTGAGTATGTGATTTGACTGCATAGAGGGGGAAACACCCAGAGCATGTATTTCTTGCCATAAAGGTCCTGTTCAGCTTGGTGTTTTGGCACCTTGTTGGACTCCCCAACACATGTAAGCAACATGTTTTCATATGGAAAATGACCTCAACTTGTAACATAAGTCAAGAGGTGGCAGAGTCTCACACTCTCTCACCCACTCTCTCTCTCACCCACCCACCCCCACACACACACCCACACCCACACACACACTAGACATTACATCCATTGCATTATGGTTAAAGGCTAAACTTATTGTAGCACTATATCACATTTAGAAAAATAAATACTTTCACAACCACTTCACATTATCTTCACCATACCACGTTATAATGTTTTGTATCGGGTCCTTTATAATAAAGTCTGTATTCTTGCTACACTGATCTAAATCAGCTGAAGCTCCAAGCAAAGTCAGTCCCAAGGGGCTACGCAGCCACGCCACTGGTTGTCAAAGTCTCTATAGTGAGCTGCCTCTAATCACGATAATTTAACACAATTATTTGTTGACTTCTGGACAGATGTTGCGATTATTTAACGTAAAAAACTGTAGAAAAAGTGAAATAAATCAACAGTAAAAAAACATACAACTGTGAAATTTGCCTTAATACTTTTCCTGTTTGTGTGGCCGGGTTAGCTGTGTTGGTAGAGCAGGCGCGCACACATATAGGTTTACTCCTCGACTCAGCAGCCGTGGGTTCAACTCCGACCTGCGTCCCTTATCTGCATGTCATTCCCCCCCCGCTCTCTTCCCTATCATGTCTTCATCTGTCCTCTGGAAATAAAGGTCTAAAATGCCCCAAAAACAATCTTTAACCCTCATGTTTTCCACGGGTTAAATTGACCCGTTTTCCTATATCAATGTTCTTTTTAACTACCCAATTATAATTACCCCAAATAACATGATGGATTTCATACAACGCTCTTTGGCCAGTACAAGTCTCTACTTTCATTAATTTTGGGGTAGTTTGGGGTCTTATTCAATTTGATAGCATTTGAAAAAAAAAAATTGAAGTGATTTTGAAATAGTATTGATTAAAAGTTGACATACTCCAGTCTGTGATCATCCATCAACATACATTCCTAATTTCTGCTTTTCTAATTTTTTTTTATTGACCATGAATTCCAAAAATAACTGTAAAACGAAGTTAATAGTGTTGAAAAAATCCAAAAAAGTGACAAACATTGGAAAATAAAGCATCATAAGTGATAAAAAAGGGACAAAAACTTAAGAAAAGTTAAAAACATTGATAAAAAGCCTGAACAAAAGTGTTGTTTTCAATTTTGACAGGAAGACAAAAATTTTTTAAAATATAAATATATATATACTGTTCTTATTTAAACTTTTTTTTACTCAGAACACAAGAGAAAATAAGAGTTTACCTGCAAAACGTAATGAGCTACATAATTGTTTTCCTTGATTATTCTGTTTTTTTGAAACATTACATTTCGATTAACTGCACAGCCCTACTCTACAGCAATGTCTTCGGTTGTTATGGTCTCACTGGCTACTGAGGTTGAGGTTCCGCTGAGTTCAGAAGGTGGGGAATCTGCTGCTGTTGTTGTTGTTGTTGTTGTTGTTGTCAGACTACCTGCACCACTGGGTATTGCTGCTGTTGCGCTGTTGGTTCCTGCGCTGGCTGTTATGCTAACTGCTGTTATCTGATCTGTTTGGGGACTGTCCAAATATGATGAACAGACAGGATACAATGCTTGGTTGACCGCTAAACAGCGGGTGGTTGCCTGGCCATCAGAAAAGAAGTTGTTTTCGTTGTTGTTGCTGTTGTTGTTGTTGTTGTTGTTGTTGTTATTTAGCTGTGTGGTTACAGAGGAATCTTTTGGTTTTTCAGTTGCGGCCGGTGGATTTGTAGTCCATGAATCCTGGTTGAAGTCTGGAACTTGGTGGATGACTATGGGAATGGGAGTGACCTGATTTAACCCATTGGCTACATGGTTGCTGGTAGAAGGCTGATTGACTTCATTACTAATAGCTGACTGCCAGTTATTGGACCAGAGGACTGCTGTAATGCTGCAGGGGAAATAAAATCATAACCAAGTTGTTAATGTGCTTTAAAATGTATTCTCAATACTCTTATGTTCTTTGTGAGACCAGATGTCCAGAGTTGGCCAAATGGGTTTTAGATTTGAATTTAAAAATGAATTGGATCATATTTTACACACATTTTGAAGTGATATTTGGCTTCTGAATTTAGTGTTTTGAACTATTTTTCTTTTTTCCTGAGCAAACAAATAAGAAAAGCCTGTGACCTAAATGAAAGCACATTGAAAGTGCATTTTGTCAGTGTCCTGTGAACATAAGAAAACCCAATTTCATTGTATGTATAGATTAATAGTTGAACTATTTGCTCAACCGATAAAGGAACATCTGATCAAAATCACCATAATTGCATAATTGGTGGCACATGGTTTTCAGTTGACAGCAATTGGAATTTGGTAGCGCTGTGTGAAAAAAATTCAATTCAGATGTTTTTTTCCACGAAGCATAAGGAAACAATGAGGGACAAGCATGCATTCTTTTAGTTCTATAAAAGATTTAGTCTTTAGGTGTTACCAGACATACAGACCTGGCCAGCTGCTTCTGAAGCTCCTGAGCCTGTTGGTTGCACTGGTCGAAATAACAAGCCTGCGCCTCCACAAAGTCAGTCAGGCTCCGCATGTGGTTGGTCTGGGAAAAACAACCAACCAACATAATGCAAGACACATAAATCAGACAGA
>NC_045752.1:3923521-3931282 GCF_008692095.1 Etheostoma spectabile
TATTTTACTAATTTTATTAGTAGAAACTAAAAAATAAATTTAAAAAACATAATTTGCATCCTTAATTGATAAAATCCAATTTTTACATATTAGATTCTCTCCATTTGAGGATATTTTTAATGAAAAACTACAGTAAAAAATGTATTGCATCTATTTGTTATTATTTAAAACAGTAAACAGTATAGTGTTTTGCCGAGCAGTGGTTATGTGTGTATGTGTATTCAGTTAATGTTACAATTGTTGCAAAGTATGAAATCCTACCAATACAAAAACACACACACACACGCACACGCCACACACACACACACAGCAAGCTTAAGAGAAATGTGTGTGTGTGTGTGTTTGTGTGCACATACATGAGTGTGGCTGATTCCTTCCACAACTTGTCTTGCGATTTCCGACTGTCGATCGAAAAGGCTCTGACAGATCCTCTGCTCCATCTCTGCCTGTATGCAAACATGCACAAACACAATTATTTTATGTTTTTTTTAATTATATTCAGCTTTGCAGCAAAAAATAAATCCCAGAAGGGCTTACGTAAAAGTCTAAAATAAGTCTAAATGAGCTTGGCAATAAAAAAGAAAAATATTACAGCAACTAATAGGACCATAAATGCTGGCAGTGTTAAAACAGTCTCTCCTTATTACAGAGGAAGAACATTTACAGTATGTCAGATCCTGTGTGCATGCAACAATAAACATCAACTCACCTGAGAGATTTCCTGGGCCCACATCTGATTGGATGAGAGAGACAGACGAGAACAAGTGACTTACTCTATGACCAACCAGCAAGTTCAACTGTGCCTGTCAGTGTCCATGTCCCTTTAGTGTCACTGACCTTTAGCCATTTAACACGCAGGAAGCTGAACATGAAAGAGACATGGGACAGGTAGTCGTCTTCCAGCGGGTTGGCATTCAGGTTCTAATGAAGAGAAAGCATACCGGTGGAATGAGAAGATATTATATGGACTTTGAGATAGAAACTTTTTTTGGTGTGTTTATGGATTGATCTAGGTATGAGAAAATGTGTTTAAAGGCTATTTTTCTATGTGGGTGGAAAGTCAAGACATTGTAACTCACTCTGCCTTCTTGGTCGGCGTCGTGGGCTTTTCTCAGTCTGGTCTTGGCTATGTCCAAGTCCAAACGCTTATTCACCAACATCTTGCGCTCATCCTATGAACGCAAACACGTTTTTAAGAAACATATTAAATATACAAACTATATATAAAAATGAGCATGTACAAAAGAACAAAGATTAGAGAAGCAATTACTGACAATGAGACATCTGAAACATACAAGTAAGTGCCATAATCATAAAGGTGATGGGTGTGTGTGTGTGTGTGTGTTAACCTCATGGCCTGTTTCCCCTCAGTGAAACGCTTCAGAGGGGTGAGAAAGTGGATGTTAGTGCTTTGGGCAAACTTCCTCTCCGCCTCGCCAAGCTGCTTCTGAGCCTCTCCACACCTGAGCAGTGCAGTTCCTGAACATAAAACATACTGCTTTTTTGCATGTTTCTTTTCTTTTTCTTTTTTTTTTTTTTTACTGTTCATACTTGTTACCCAGCATCTGCAAAGTATTTACTGACGTAATGTAAACAACAATACTCAGATCAACATTACTCACAACCTACCATAGGGTGTGTTGGACCCCATTTCCATCCCAGCCTGGATCATTTGGTCTCCAAGTAATTCATGTGCACGAGGACGAGGGGGGACGCTCCAATCCAGATGCTCATACAGCCGGTCCTCTAACCGCATTCCTGGTCATCAGGGATCAGAGAGCTCAGTTCAGGTTTAATGTTGTCTTTGAACATCCTCTATAAATGTATTTTGCCATTGGGCCAATACAATTAACGTTTTAATGTCCGACCTGAGCACACAAACAATTACCTCAAAAAACACAGGTTAACCTTAAAATGGGTGTGAAAACAGGTGTCAGGATACTCCAAAGAACACTGGTGAAATGTTAGTTAACCTCCTGCATGTATATGATACTGTATTCTACTAGGAGAGGCAAGCTGATATTAAACTAATGTGAAACAAAACAGCAGGCAGCTACTTGCAAATTGCTGATCCTCGCCATAAGCTCATGAGGTATGCATAAGGTAAACAAAAATGATTCTTCAGAGTGACTAAAAGCTCTTAGTCGATAGACGCTCTGCAAACATATCCCTGATGCTGAGTAAACATATGAGGTTATTATTTCTGGCAGTTGAATAGTCCCCTTATTTGATAGATTACAGACCACATCCACTCTTAACTTCATTTGCTGAGGTAATTTGATTCAGAAAGGCAAAGTATAACCCTCCCTATTCATCTGAAAAGGCCCTTTACAGACAGTCAAAGCAAAGAGAAGAGCACACGGGAGATGTATCTACTGTAGGCAGGCAAATAGAGATCAAATGGGTCCTAGACGTAAGGAGCCTAGTCATTATTCAGTGGTTAATGCCCATTTGCTGGAAATACTGCCTGGCTGGTTGTGGTTTGGTGCAAACATGAAGATGGGTGTGTTTATCAGGACAAAACGTTTGGCCAGTTAATGATCAACATACTATATTTAGTGTTGGTCATATGAACACTTGAAATTACAGCATCCACCAACACCTTTTAATTAGTAAACACACTGTAATCTACAGTAAAACAGTATTTTTGCCATTATATCAGGCAGTAAGTATTGACTTAATTTATCCTCATCATCGTCTGAAATATAATTATTATTATAACATATTAGGCATTTCAGGACCTTCAGAGAATTGAAATAAATAATCCAAATAAATAAACAATTAATAGTCTCTCACCGGCATTGGGCTGAAGTAAAACCTCCGTCTGGGAGATTATTTTATCTGTGCAGGTCTTGGTGGAGTCTGCCCGGGAAAAGAGCTCCTCTAGCCCGGGGTCCAACTCTGTCTTGTCCGCATGGCCAAGACTCTCCTCCGTGTACTGGGGCGGAATAGAGAATAACAAAGCCACTTAAAAAAATAAATAAAGAATGGTCTTACTAACCTAACAGCATACGCATTTATAATTTTACCGTTTTATTAATGTGCTAACGGTGCATTTCAACACCGTCATCTAGGGTGATATTAATGTCTCATAAGTGTTTAAATAACAATAAAGCGCCACCACGAGCAGTTTATGTACTAGTCAACGCTTGACTTCTTACCTGAACAGCCCGGTTGATGAACTGACCAGCATCCACAGCCAACCGCGTCAAATCCATGACAACGTCCCCAAGGTCGCGCGCTATCCTCGGTGGTCCAGCAGAACGTTAACGGTCCCGCCGGACTAAGCGACCGTTAGCTATAAAAAGCCCGGTGAACAACAGCAACAGCCAGATGACCTCGCCATGGCCTCAGCCGCTATAACCACCACGACTCTCTGTCAGCCAGATTACGCCGAGCACACGAAGACGAAAACGACACAAGTGCAAATTGCACCTACGTGTGTTGTCAGTTTTTCCGTGCAGCCATACCGAAGGCTTCCTCTGACAAGTTAGCTGGTTTACAGCAGACGTTGGTGTCTGAGTCTGTGCTGTATTTATGTGCACCGTTATCTCCCTTTGGGACTTTTAATTTGCTGCTTTAAACGGTAGCTTCACCGCAGTGTGTACTCTAAATATTTTTAAATACCAGTACGTTTCACAGCAAACTAGCTGGCTGTTTAAAGCGGAATGTTAGGACTTTAATAGCTGTTTTAAACTGGGTAAAAAAACAGAAAATAGCAAAAATCATAGCAAGCCCATATACAGTTAAAGAAAGCAAGACTTCCGGTTACGACTTTCAGAATAAAAGTATAATCTCTACACGCCTGCTCCGCTCAACATTTAGAAAATAAACTTCAAATATGCAACCTATTTTAGATAATCACCAGCACAGTCGTGCAAAAATTATCTTGCCATAGTGTAAAAATACAAAAGTCACTCGTTGACATCCTCAAAAATGCCCCATATCCGGTGCTGTCGAAAGCTCTTAGAAAGAATTCTATCCAAAAGAAAGCTGAAACAGCAGCCAAGCGTTGACAAATAAGAGAAAAGTAAGGACAAAACATACGGTGACCTTTTGAGTGTCTGAATTCATGACTGGACAACAAAAATCTTGCTCATTTAAAGAAATTGCAACCCACTGACATCATACTGCTATCTATCCTCACCCAGTCTTTTACAGCCTCTAAGGCTTTCAGGAGGAAACACTTTGTTCTAATTTGTGTTCCTGTGAAAAAGGTCATCTGATTGGACCATTGGGTATGTGCAACACACACACACACACACACACACACACACACACACACACACACACACCACACAAAACCACACACACACACAACACACACACACACACACGACCACACACCACACACACACCACCACACAACCAAACACACACACACATCCGTTGACACGTCACACGTATTTTCACACACAGGTTCACTACATGCTATAGAGATTCTACAGGGAGCACACAAGCGCAACACACACACACACACACACACACACACACACACACACACACACACACACACACACACACACACACACACACACACACACACACACACACACACACACACACAGAGAGAGGATTAAGGAATGTGACTGCTAAAGACAATCTAAGGAGGAGGGTTAGAGATTAGAGACACACACTTACACACATTTACCTACAAAATCAAATCTGCAAAACATATCTTTTATTACAAGATAATGTACAGAAATGTAACAAATATATTTTGTTTCCAGAAAACAGGAAACTAAACAATGATGAAGTACTCAAACAAAAATCTGGCATTATAGAGAGCTCTTCAACAAACAGAGTAGGACATGTCTTTTTTGCCGTTATTACAAACTGCATGTGCAAGAATTAATTTTGTTTTAATTTTCAAATGCTTTCCTCTCATTTTGGTGTGTTTTACAGGTAGGGCCCCCAGCCCAAGTACATCTGACAGAGCAGTTTGTCATCTGTGGCTTCCTGTATGAGGTAGTGGACGTGTCCCTCTATAGACAGAGGTAGACCCAGCACTTTGTTTCTGCTCTTTATTACTCCCTGCAGACGCTGGTCGATGTCACACACATGGGTTTTCGCCTGGCAGAGAAGGAGATGTAAAGATAATACAATACAGTGATGCCAATACCAAAAATGTGACCTTTACATGTTTGTTATATTAGACACGCACGCTGCTCTAAATGCGTGTAAACTTCCAGAGGCAAAATCAAAGAATTGCACACAAACCTTTTCATTAACTATCTCTCCCGTCTCGTTGGCCTGAGCTTTAGAAAGTCCTTTGGCCTGTTTACTCCACTCAACCAGCGGGTCATGAAGGAAGGTTTTAAGCACACTGAGGAAAAATCAAAACCAAAATTTTGAACCTTCTTTGTGACAAATAAAAATAATAACACATTTTATTTGTATTGCACTTTACATTTCAGCAATCTCAAATTGCTACAGAGCATAAAATAATGTAATTAATAAAAAAGTAAATAATTAAAAGATAAAAAGATCAAGGTCAATAAATAGTTAAGAGGAAATCCTATAAAATACATTTAGTAAAAAGCTCTCTTGAAAAGATATGTTTTGAGGTTTTGTTTAAAAACGTCTGCAGACTGTGGGGCCCTCAAGGAGGGTGTTCCACAGCCTCGGAGCCGCAGTCTAAAAGGCCCCATCACCCATGCTGGAGAGCTTGGTTCTGGGGGCTTGGAGGGTGTTTGTGGTTGCAGACCAAAAACACATTCACATTTTTTTAATCCATGCTCCTCACTCTATTTCCAGTGTTTATCAAGCATATTTGGTTGTTGTTTTTGTTTTATTGATATAGCCCATTGCATTTGTTTAGGATTACGAACCAAGGTTAAACAGGATTATAAATAAAAAAAAATCACATTTTAATAGTTGTGTACCTCATGAGAGGTTCTCTCTGGTCTCTCATTAACCTCAGGGTGACCTCACAGGCCTGTCTGAAGAGACCCTCGGTGCCCATGGGGCCCATGGCGTGGACCATGTTCTGGGTCAGACGGAAGGGAACCACCTCAGGCACGTCAAAGGTCTCCCCCTATTGGGGAGGCAAAGAAGGAGCATGAGCGGACGCAGGAAAAAAGGGGGAGACCAAATGATAAGTAGTACATAAGAACAATCTATACAAATTTCCATGATTTGTTCATGATTTCTATTGAAATACATATTTACATGTAAACAACTTATATTTTAAGACAATTTAGGACAAACACAAACCTTGTTGAACAGGCAGTTGAAGTCGACGTGAACACATTCCCCAGTGAAAGAGTCAAAGAGGATGTTTTCTCCGTGGCGATCTCCCAGACCCAGGACGTAGCCCACCATGGACATCACAGCAGTGGAGCGGCAGTACGCAGAGCGACTGCTGTACCTGTAAACACACACAATCCCTGAATGTGCACCTTAAACTAAATGTAACTTTAAACTCTGAATAGGATATTTTTCAAAATTCCTAACCATCCAAAACCTCCTACATGTTTAAATCCAGAACTGAAACGGCTCCTCTCAAACATTATGACATACACAGACGCGCACAAAAAATAGATCAGTGGTCCTCATAAATGTAATTGTACCATGACGTGGGGTCAGGGAAGGTCCGGAGGAACCACTCGTGGAACACAGGAGGGTGTCGAACACACAGCACCTCCTTGTGAATTCGTAGCTTCTCTTCAAAGGGAGCCGTCTTCGGTAGAATGAGCTTCCTGAGCTCTTTACCTGATAAGTATATACCTAGAACACACATACAAATATGACTATAACATTTATTATTCTGACAGTTTATTTTGTATTTGTGTTCATGTAGTTTCATGTAGGAGTATACCTCTCTCTTTGTACAGCTTGGTGAGAATGTGTCGAAGCCCGGCGGTGTTGTTGACCCATTCGATGATGCCGCACTCCTCATTGAGAGGAATCACAGCGTAGGTACAGATATGTAGCTCCCTCCGCCTTGACTCAGCATCTTTACGTAGGCACTACACACACAGAAAGCATGTACACATACTATAAATACAGCTCCTTCTGTCCCTTCTATATAGTGTAGTGTAGTGACACACTTTAGATATATGGTGTAGACTAAACACCAAGATACCAACTTACAATTCAATCTGTGGAGATATGGACTAATTCACAGTATTTATAAAAACACAGTACTATTGACTATTTTGTCAATGCAAAATTAGAATGTTAAAAAAAGCTGACCTTTTCTTTAAAATTGTAAGAAGATGTGATCTAGTTACTGTATTTAATTATTTTAATTCAATTTACAGTCTTCTTTCCATAAGTGTATATTCCTATTAAGTATACAGGGAAACATGTCTATATGTACTATATTTACATACTGACAATCATACCAGTACTATGAATTTATTTAGTGATTGCTTACTTATTATTTCTATGTTATTATGTCCCCTTTCTAATGTCTTGGCTTTTTCTTAGTCCCTGTTCAGAGTTAATAATTGTAGCTGTATGAACTGTTGAGAAGATACTAATGGTAAAGTAGTCCACCTCTATTCATATACACAAAATGGGACAGATTATTACTTCCAATATACCAATGTAAATACAAAAAATGTACAGTTAGACTTAATAAGCACATATCACCACACACCTTGTTGATGAGGCAGTTGAACTCCATGAGTCTGCAGTCCTTCCTCAGGTCATCTTTAGGTTTACACATCATAGTGTAGCTCCGCCCATCTGAGCCCTTCAGACTTATCTTCTTAGGCTTCTGTAAGGAGGCCAAGATCTCCACCTACACACACA
>NC_045752.1:3931292-3932140 GCF_008692095.1 Etheostoma spectabile
CACACACACAAACACACACTTTGCAACCATGTTTCATGAACGTGATTTCTTCCTACTAAAATATTTGTGACAAAAATCCCCAGCCTCTGTCTCTTACAGTGTCTTCAAAGCCATCCAGGTATGCCCAGTGTCCGGGAAAGGCGTCGTGCTGTGTGTTTGCCCCGCCAGTAGAGGGCAGCGTAGGGATGAGGACTGACTGCAGCGGGATCAGGATCTGGCTGAAGGTCGGCTCCTCCACCAGACGTTTGAGCTGCTTGAAGTGAACGCTCATGCTGAGGGTGGTGCTGTTACCATCCACCTGAAAGACAAATTCACAGAAATATGTATTTACAGCTACCTTTGTACATTTTATTTTCATATACCCCTCTTTTACTGGCTACTGCAATCACTCTGCATACTGTTTCTGAAGGGGATCAATACATGTTTATTTGATCTAGTCTTGTCTACCAATAAAATGCATTGGTTTATAGTCACTTAGGAAATTTAATATCAAGCTTTTGAAGTATGTGAACAACTATATTGTTATGCCGTGGCTCTACTCACTTGAAACCAATTACAGAAAAACATGCATTTATCAAATGAGTAGTACCTTATAGTACCTTGCCATGCAACACAGAAAAACATGCTTTACTACTTCTATAATGAACATTCACATATATACAGTAATTCGTATTGACAATTATTATACTCTTTTCATTATGATTAAGATTTAGATAAAGTTCATAGAGCTAGAATTACCAGAGTTTGGAAGTGTACCTAACTTCTATTTTAATTTCATGTAGTAAAAACTACTTTGTTTGTGTGTGTGTGTGTGTGTGTGTGTGTGTGTGTGTGTGTGTGTGTGTGTG
>NC_045752.1:3932158-3933917 GCF_008692095.1 Etheostoma spectabile
GTGTGTGTGTGTGTGTGTGTGTGTGTGTGTGTGTGTGTGTGTGTGTGTGTGTACCGGCTTGTTGCAGAGCTCCAGCAGCTTGTCAGTCAGCCTGTTGGCGTCTCCAATAAATTTCTCCAGAGACTGTTTGAGACTAATTGCTTTCTTAAGGATCTGATTGCAGCGGTTCATACGCATCGGGTAGGAAGACTGAAAACAAACACACAAGCACAGTCAGGAGGGAATGTGAGGTCATATTTTTTTAGTAAAGCTGTTTAGTGGTCTGAGTTTATGAAGGTGCTTTAATATCCGGTCAGTCAATCACATAAACACATGCATGTACGCACCTTGGAGACCGCAGTCATTAGCCACATAGCCTGTTGGGGGTACGCCAGGAAGACTTTGGCCACGATGGTCATGAGGACGGTAAAGACCTCGTCGCTGGAGTGGCACACCCTGGAGATGAGCTGGGAGAAGGCGGTCAGGAACTGGTACGGCGCCAAGTTGGCACAGTGCTCACTCACCACCATGTTGATTTTCCCCAGCTCCTGTCGCAACTGTCTGTCTGATCGCCCCGCTGTGGTGGGGGGATGTGTGGAGATAATATTTGAATGTTATCAGACTTTTTTTATTTCCACTGTTCATAAAGAGTAAATAGGTATACATTGGTGGAAATGCTACGGAGTTAGCCAGACACTGAAAGTATTTCATTTGCCGTGTGTGTATCTTAACTTCACACAAACAATCACGACAGGCCACCTACCTTTATCACACTCGCACACTTTTGCTCCAAAATCCAGCCAGAGAGACAGCATGCGAGGCATGGCCTGGTAGATGTACTGGTTTCCAAACTGCAAGGCTCTGGGAGGAAAACAACCCAAATCTTTCATGGCGGATGATGAAACTAATGAGTCTACGGTGGAGTAAAGTAAGTTATAACAGCATTTTCTCAGCTCTGATCATAGACATCAAGGCTGGGTATCAGCAGTTACAACTACTTACTTTCCAAAGTATGTGACGATGTATCGGATGAGGTTCCCCTGTTTCTCCAGCTTGTTATCAGTCACCATTGGCATTACTTTGTCGTAGTACTTGGCCAGGTAGAAGTTTCCATCCTCCCACTCAGGCAAAAGGTTGGTCACATCCTAAAAAACAATAAACACACTTTAAAGCAGAGCCACAACTAGGGTTGGGCGATTGGAAGGAGATCTGATACCACAATATTCTGGACCAAATACCTCGATATTGCGGCGATATTCTAGGGTTGACACTTCAATTTTAGATCAATAATCATCAGTAATGAGGACATAGTGTCTATGTTGAGAAAAGGCAACTAATAGAACAACTAGAACAATCTAATAAGTTCAGAAAAGTACATCACTGTACAACTGCAATGGAAAAAACAAGTGTAAATCTTGTTGTATTGAGTAAGAATTAAGTTAAATTAAGTAGAATTGTCTGTGCTTCATAAACAAGCAAAGCAGACCAGGTCACTTTGACCCGGGAAGGTGTGATAACTGGCTGCCATTAAAAATATGATAATAAAATGGTTTCAAAACAGTATCCTGACTAATCACTAATATATACCAGTCAGTGATTATCCATAAATATAGATCCATCTGATCTTAATTATAATGAAAATAATTCATAATTCATATTTACTTTACTCCAAAATTAAGTATTATATCAAGTTTATTCATCATAAACTCAAAAACATAAGTGTAAAACTAATGGTACTAATGGCAATGAGTTGGAATGAAGTTGTCTAGAAGGTGTAAAA
>NC_045752.1:3933927-3935137 GCF_008692095.1 Etheostoma spectabile
TGATAATTTATACTTTATGCTTTATAAATAGGCAAAACAGGAGAAAACTCAAAGGTTAATTAAAGCTTTTGACTTCCTGCACAGTGGTTCATTCCCTTCCCAAATATCACGGCTGTTACCTTGTATGCCTTCATGATGGCATTGGACTCGAAGTTGGCCGTCTCCTCCATAAAGCGCCCCACCAGCAGCATGGCCCTGCTTTTGGTCTGCAGGCTGCGAGGGTCCGTGAGTGGCTGATCATCAGGGAAACACTGGGCCACGCCCTTCTGCAGGACGATCAGCGCCTCGTGTACGTCGCCCTGACGACACAGCAAAATTAGTTAAAAGTTGAATTACTTTAAGTTTACAGGTCCTAAATATGCAGTAGAAAAAGGACGACTAATCACAGCAGGCAAAACAACACACTTGGCACAAATATATTATATGCAATCTTTCAAGAAAATCCGCTTCTTAATGTATTTACTGTATGGGTGTTTTTAAAGCTTGGTTATACCTTGGACCAAAGCCACTTGGCCTTCTCGGTGACCAGCTCGGCCAGGTGCGTATTCTCTGCGTTCAGTAATGCGTTGAAGGCAGTCTGGTGATGTCCTGCCTTTCTGGCCACCCGGGCACTTTGCAGCCAGCACTCCCCTACCATCTCTGTGCCCATAGGTCTGCAGCGCAAACACAAGTTGATTTGTGATGTGGCTTGAAATTCCACACAATAATTGACACAGACACAGTTGCCTGAAATAATGCACAAGAGGGATGTGATCATTGTACTTTCTGATTACACACATAAGCCCACATAGGTTATTCACGTTAACGAACTAATAACTGAGAAATAAATACTAAAAAAAAGTAATGCTAAAAAAAAAAATGCTATAGCGGCATGAGTCAGGGAGATGTGTTTAGAGTTAGCCCAATAAA
This sequence comes from Etheostoma spectabile, assembly GCF_008692095.1. Taxonomy (NCBI): domain Eukaryota; kingdom Metazoa; phylum Chordata; class Actinopteri; order Perciformes; family Percidae; genus Etheostoma; species Etheostoma spectabile. The sequence goes on from NC_045752.1 coordinate 3,934,837, forward strand.
AAATAATGCTCAGACAGACGAAAAGGTGAATATTGAAATGTTAACACAACTGCTTCTACATCCTTACTGTGGTCCCAGGCTGAGCAGGGCACGACGGAGGGCCAGGATTGGCTCCTTGGCCCTGAAGGAATTCTGGGTCATCTCTAGTCGATCTGACCAATGGGGAGGCAGCTGGTTGAGGCTGGGGGTGGAGCATTCCCTTTGTTTCTGCAGCTCAGTAAAACTGTGCTCCAGCTCGCTGAGCATGTGAAGCCTAAGCTCACAGAAAGAGAAAGAGAAAGAGAAAGAGAGAGAGAGAGAG
>NC_045752.1:3935147-3935860 GCF_008692095.1 Etheostoma spectabile
AGAGAGAGAGAGAGAGAGAGAGAGAGAGAGAGAGGTTATTGCTATGGAAAACCAGGAATCAACTCAGAAAAAAAGCAAAACGTAACTGATTCCAAGAAAACACGGACACCCACAGACCTGACGATGTACTCATATCCTCTCTGGTAGGTTCCACACTCATAACTGGCTGCAGACAGTGGGACGACCTGTTCCTTCCTCACCAGCTTCAGCTTCTCATAGAAAGTCTCGCCATCCTGCTTCTTAGCTGACAGCAGTAGCTGGCCAAGCCGCACACCCCAAGTGTTAGACTGACGGTCTGAAGACGCAATGAAAGTGCAAAACTTAGTCATTAACGTTCAATGTGTTAACGAGATATCTATTGCTGCCATAAAGTGCCAACAACGGTTTAACACGTCGCAGCTTTCAAGGATCATCCGTGTGTTTTATTACCTGAACTCAAATAATCTTCCAGCAGGTCCCATTTACCGAGCTTCCAGGCGGCCTCCACTCTGTAGGTGTTCAGCTCCGACTTCCACTGTTGCCTTTGTGTGTGCATACATAGCTTAATTCAGTATATCATAACTGACATACATGTTATCTATGTATAAAATACAATAGGTAAGGTTAGGTAAGAAACCATCAAGAGGTCAAGTCACAAGATTGTTGTACTTCCTTCTCCGCCTACAGAATGAGATGGGCTAGAGTGTGTGTGTGTGTGTGTGTGTGTGTGTGTG
>NC_045752.1:3935870-3939664 GCF_008692095.1 Etheostoma spectabile
TGTGTGTGTGTGTGTGTGTGTGTGTGTGTGTACTTGTGGCTCACTTGTTGGCCAGGACTCCATTGACCTGAGTGATGACTGTTGACAGCTGTCCCAGGCCGAGCATAGACGTCATCACCCCATGATAGTGACCGATCTACACACAAAGGGACAATGAAAATATGAATTAAGGAAACTAATTACAGAAAGATACAACAGTGTAACCTACAGCAGACGCCACACAGTATTCTTTCATTCTAATATACATAATATATTAGGGCTGCTGGATAATGAAAAAAGAAATCATGATAACGATTATTTAACAAGATTACGCAATGACTTTTGGAAAGAAAAAGAAGAAAAACATATACATGTATATATATACACATTTATATATATATATATCTATATATATATATAGATATATATAGATCTATATATATATACACATATATATATACACATATATATACACACACACACATTGTATATAATGCTATAATTGTTTTTTTCTTTATTACACAGCCAAAATCGTATTTTACTTATATATATATATATATATATATATATATATACACACACACACACACACAGTATAGTGACTATGCATCTCTTAGCAGTATTTTTTGGCTGGACCGCAGCAAAGCGGGGTCCACTGAGTCACTGATTGAGTGACCGTTGTTCTTCAAAAATGGAAAGGCACGACATTGTTTCCGCCGGTGACGTCTTTACCTCTGCCATCAATCATGTGATCCCCTTCTTTTCTATATACATTTATATTTATGTGGTTGAGTGAGAGAGAGTTAGCATCAATTTGGAGGCAAAACAAAGTCGCCCCTGTGCGACTCCAGCCACATACTAGATTTCAACCTAGTCGAGTTAGCTGTCAGTGGTAGTCAGCACTCGGTGACTGCCTCACAATAAAAGCAACAGTGTTTCGCCAGCAGAACGCAGTATTAGCAATAAGAAATGTTGTTTGTATAAGAAGTAAGTTACCATTTACCACAGCTGTATAAGAGCCATCATTTACATTGAAGCCCCTGTGTTTGTGTGTGTGTGTGTGTGTACAAAATGTAGTGTTGGGATGGCAGATTCCACAGGTAAGATGTAGTTACGGTACTAAATGCAATGTAAATTAATTGAATATCTGCTGACAATAAATACTTTCAAACCATAGACATAAAATCTATTTTTATGTATCAAAGATTGGGGGTTTAATTTCAGGAAATTCTCAAGAATGTTAACTTTTTTATAATGTGAACCTTTGGAAGTATTTGCTTTTATATTTGTCATTAAAAGACAAGCAGACTACAATGAGGCAGATTTTTTTGAATGCTTTATTGACTTTTAGATTAGAATAGATAGATTATCAGTGTTTGTTTTTTCTTTTTCTCAAGCTTCTCTTCGGAGTGTTTGCTCTCCTCCAGCGGCGCAACATTCAGTAAATCATGGAAGGAGTTTACTTCTCCCTGTCCTTCTGCGTATCTTTGAGCTTGGCGAGTTGAGTCCAGAAGCCCTGGCTGCCCTTTACCTCGGCCCTGAGCGTAGTGACCAGCTCCTGGTTGGTCTTGTTCTGTTTATTCAGGGTCTGGATCTCCTCGTCTATCTGTTGAAGTAGAGCGTCCCGCTCTGCCCTCAGCTGTTTTATGACCTCCAGCTTCTCTGGCACCTTTTCAGCTTGTAACTGAATCTCATTCTCAAACCTTTTCTGAAGGCTACCATTCTTTTCTCTTTCAGCCTTGAGCTCAGTTTCTGACCTCTGATGGGTCACTTTCAGCTGCTCGAGATCTTTCTGAAGAGCTTCATTTCTATCTTTTTCAAACCTGAGCTTTTCTTGGCTGGTTGAGAAATTCACTATGAGCACCTCGTAGTCTTTTTGAAGCTCCTTTGTCTTCTTCTTTTTGATATCGTTGTGAACGTCAGTGGCAATCCCCATGATGTCCATGGTCTTTGCGTCACAAAGCCTCTTCAGCCTCTCTAGGTCTGCGCGTGCTTCCTTCTCTTTCTTGATGTATATTTCTTTAAGGTTCTTCTGTCGAGCCAGCTGTTCTCCAGTCTTTTGCAATACTCTGCTGAGATGCAGCCTCATACTATGCTCCTGGAAGTTTATTGCACGCTCCTGCCCCAAGAAGTTATTCAGCTGCCTGACTTCATCCTGCAGGGTGCTGAGTTTCTCCTGCTGCCTGGTGCTTTTCTCGTGAAGCAGTGGTTTCCCCAAGTTCACCATTTCTCGCTCTCTTGGGATCAGCTGTCCTTCCAGTTTAGTGGCGAGCTGCTTCACCTTCTCCTCCTGACCGCCGCTGGCATTTTCAGCACTTTGCAGCTGAGCCTTCAGCTCCTCCACCTGCTTTGCAAGAGCCTTCTTTTCCAGTTCACACTCTTCCAACTTTGTGGCTAACCTGTAGAAGACCAGGGGCCCTTTGCTGTTCTCCATTTTAAGCTGGTAGATCTTCGAATGTCTATCTAGTGTAGATGCAGTCTGTCACTGATTTCTGTGTCTATCGGTGTATGTTGGTTCTCTCACGCTGCTTGTTTTGGTATTCTCTCCTGATATAACCTTTCAGTAGTTATGTGATGAACTGCTGTTGTCATAACACAGAGAATGGAACGGTATCCTGGATGTTGTAACTTTGGGAGTTCCACAGTTTAAATGTTAACACTGACCATTTCATTGGTTTTGTCCAAGATTTGATGATTGACAACATCTGTGCATTACCACAAAATACAGTCAGCTTTTCAATAAGGGCTGAAAACAGATGTTTTATTTATTTTTTGAAGATATTTTTTGGGCATTTTTGAGGTCTTTATTTCTATAGGACAGCTCAGACTTGAAAAGGGGGGAGGGGGGGAATGACATGCAGCAGGTCGGAGTCAAACCCGCAGCCGTTGTGTCGAGGAGTAAACCTCTACATATGGGCGCCTGCTCTACCAGATGAGATAACCAGGCGCCCGAATACAGATGTTTTTTATGATACTATGACACTGTCCTCACCAGCCGTAGGTCAACATCGGCCATAAAACAACCAACATGTACACTTTTCTAGATTTAAAGACCTTTGTCCAATCTCAGCAGCAAAGCATTTTTTGAATTTTTGTCATCCCTATAAGGTTGCCAGGCAACCGTATTAAGTCAATGTGCCAAGCTACTCAACTTAAAACAACTTTCAGTTTTTATATTAAGCTTTCAACATGCTGGTACGAATATTTTTGAAGTGTGTAGAGAGCCAGGCGTGCTGGTTCTCCCTAATTCCATACTTTATGCTAAGCTAAGCTAATTATCTGATGATTCTTTCTTTGCACATATCTACGATCCAGTCTTTTTTCTTAACCATAACCTAAATCTTTTGCCAAACCTTAGCAGTTTAAACCTTACCAAACAACTGACATATTGTATACGAGTCATTTTTGAAGTCAGGAAGAAACAGAATTTAGCACTTCTTAACCATTTAATGTTGAAATGTAGAGGAACTCGTTAACACACTGGAACACTCGGAACCTTGCACTACCTTTTATTTGCTGCTAGCAACGATGGTGGGCTAAGAGCTAAGAACTGAAATCCGATTCTGCAATGCCCTGTTACATCCTGCTACGCTCTATTAGCTATTTTTTGTGACTGTTATTGCCACTCTTCATTTTAACCCCAACCGGTCGTCAGACACCGCCTACCAAGAGCCTGGGTCTGTCCCAGGTTTCTGCCTAAAAGGAAGTTGCTTGCTCTGGAGGAAACTACTAGAACGGTTGGGTCCTTGTAAATTCTGGAGTGTGGTCTAGACCTACTCTACCTGTAAAGAGTCTTGAGATAACTCTTGTTATGA
>NC_045752.1:3939674-3964968 GCF_008692095.1 Etheostoma spectabile
TAAATACAATTGAATTGAAATTGAACTGAATTATTTTGGCAAGATTTTAGAAAGCAAATATAGAATACACAGTACATTTGTATTTTTGCTATTAAATTTAACATAGAGAACCAAGAGATCAATTTCTGGTGTTACATTTTAACGTGAACACCATATGTAATACAAAATCTAAATATTATATTGTTTGCATTCTACAGCACTAAATACATTCTAATGTATATACACACATCATGTAGAAGGCTTTCTGGCAGTTCTTTTTTTTTGTAGATGTTTTTACTGTGTGTGTGAGTGTGTGTGTTTGTATTTGTGTGTACCTGGTCTGATTCCAGCTGTATGGCCCGATCATAGCAGGCAGTTGCGTCTCGGAGCAGGCCGATGCTCTCATGCTCCAGTATCTGTTCCCGTAGCGACGGCTCCTCCCTTCTCAGAGCGTTGACCCCCCTCACACCATCAGGCTCATGCATCGCAGCATACAGTCTCTGCAACAGCCAATCATAAAAAAAAAAAAACACTAAACAAAGACTAAGACCGTTTATGACTTTAGCAGCTTCACATTGTGACAGAATGAATGAATGATTAAATGAATGAATGAATGTATGGGTCGGAACCAAAGGGTAGGCTTCAGCTCATATCGGGCCACCCCTTCTCACATTTTTAAAATTAACAACCACATTGTCAAGAAAAAAAATTAACAAGACAAGAACGATAAAATTATACAAAAATACTAAAAAAGGTATACCCATATAACTTTCTACATACATGCATATACACAGTGTCTTTGCATATGCATGCATACACTTATTAATTATATTTTAAGAGAAAATAGTTTTTTATAGTCATGAGGTGTAAATGAGATGTTAAAGAGGTGAGTCAGAAAGGATGTAGGCCTATATTAGCAAATATTTAAGTCCACTTCACTCTTAAACAGAGTTATATACAGTACCAGAAATATTGTTATTATTGAGAAAATGTAGGTCTATATACTCAAATACACGAAGCAGAGTAAGGTAAACATAAGGCAACCCCTTTCATTTTCTTGTTCAGATCCCAATTTTCTGATTGCTCGTAAACCAAATTGTACAATTAATTAAAACTTTTTTCTAATAGCTTCTTCTGTTAAATGACACTAAAAAGTCTAATAACAGTAATTCTGTAAGACATCAACTTTATAGTAATTCATAGCAACCAGTGTCATGCAAAGATTTTTTTATTCCAGTCTAAAAGCAGAGGAATTAAGCACTAACTTTAGCAAAAAATACAATTAAAAGACTGTTGACTTGATGCTGACCTGCAGGAAGGTGAGATGGTCCTGGATGTTCTCCTTGTTTTCTAAGATGTATGCTTCAAAGTGCATGAGGGCACGAGTGTAGGCTTTGGATCGTAGCGACGCCTTGGCCAGAACGTCCTGTGGAATACCTTTCAGGAAGGCCACGACACGCTGATACTCGCCGCTCTCTGCAATGATACGTTCTAGCTTTTAACTTCAAGCGTGAGTAAATCATGCAGGTTAGAGAACAACAAGAATATATGCATTTAAATTTAGTTCCTTGAAATCACTTCTTTTTTTTCTGAACTAATCATTAACATTTTCATGTAAATAAGTGTCTCTTTTGTTGTCATAGATTGTATGAAACCTAAGCATTTTCTAAATACAAATATAAAAAGAAATAGGGTAAATAAAGGGCTGCACAAAATGAGGAAAATATGAAATAAAGCTGATGAATATCACAATAACAATATTACTTGAAATAAATACACAGATATTAAAGCGTGTTCAGGTCTGCATTTCTGCTGCTTTCCGTATTCTGATAAAATACAACAAATTGCTTGTTGAACTTAAAACAAATAAAAAGGAACTCATTACCAACATTCTGTTGTGGAAAAAAATTAAACACTGAATAGAATAAAAAGGCAGCCTTAAAAAGACAATGACAGTTACACTTTAAAGTGCGGCTTTCTACTGATATTTTCTTTTTGGGAGTGTTTTTCACGATATTTTGCAGCCTTTCACAAAATTGTGGCAGTTGATATTGCAATGGCCATAAAATAAAAACTATATATTGTGCAGCCCTAAAACCAATAATCTAACATTCTTTTACTCTAACTTACATGTTTCAGCACTGCAGTGAAAAGCTAGAGACTTGTGCATTGGGGTCACTTACCGTTTTGTTTGGGTTTGGAGTAGAGGATGTGGCGGCTCCACTGTGTGAGGTGAGACATCATGCTAAACACAGTCTGCGTGCTGAGCTGTGATAGGCTGGAGGCTGTCACCTGACCACACTCCGCTTCTCGTCCATCACCTGCTGTCAGCACAGCCAGCATCTCCTCCGTTACCTGGAAGGAGATGCCTTGTTTATGCCAAAAGAAAAACAACGCAAAAAGCTGGACTAGCGTCTTCTGTAAGTTGTACGTGTGTGTCCTCACCTCTTGTTGCTCTGCAGGTGTGCACCCCAGCAGCATGTAGAGCAGAATATGAGGCAGCAGGTAGATTGTAACCTTGTAGTCGTGTTTGATGATGAAACTGCAGCAGGTGAACACTTTGCCGGCCAGCTCATGTCTCACCTGAAACACATGAAAAAAAACAGACAAGACAAGTTTATGCTTTTATAAAGATGATGAAGATTTTGACAAAAGCACATACATTGCTATATTACCTGCCTGAAATTTAATTTATACATTTATTGTCTTCATCTTGATAATCTCAGTGTCTTAAAAATATAATATTTTTCATGTTTGTTCAATGTGCTTGAAACCTTTGCAGGTTTTTTAGTTGTCTTTTAACTCATAGAGAAAAGGCTTTCTCCCGGTTGCTATTTTCACCTCCATTTTGATACTCAAAATGTCAGAATGTTATTAGTTAAACAAGTATTTATAACAAAAAAGTGTTGAGAATCTAACAAAGTGGAAGAGATGTATAATCAATTAGATGTGTATCTGTTTGGCTCTGCAAAAGTGAGCGCTCCATCAGCTTACCTTGCTGATGAGGTATCCGGCCCAGGTGGCCGACCAATCAGAGAATTTGCTGCCTCTCTTGCTTAAGTAAACTGGCTTCTTCAGTTTAGACCAGTTCACCTCCTTCTGACTGCTCTTATACCTGAAGATAGAGAGGGAGGAGAGATAGGGTAAGAAAGAGGACAAAAGAGGTTTCACTTGAGGGATTTGATCCCCTGAATTACGTGTGATACAATTACATTACACAACATGTCATTTAGCTGACGATTTTATCTAAAGCAACATCAAACGGCAAGATTTAAGTGCAAGTACATTAACTTAAAAAAAGCCAAAGTACAAAGAGTCACATGTAAGTGTAACTGTAAGTGCAAGTCCAATTTTTCTTTTCTTTCTTTTTTTAAATCCAAGATCTCCAAGACAGGATCAGAGTGCATATGTGCTGCATGTCTATGTCTATGTGTGTGTGTGTGTGTGTGTGTGTGTGTGTGTGTGTGTGTGTAAACTCGACTACCTGCTGTTAAGGTGTGGTTCTAGTATTTCTTGAATCTGCTCTGGGAATCTCCTCCACAGACGGCGCCCCGGTGAGTCGGTTCGACCGTCACGGCACTCAAAGATGGACAGCAGCTCCTACAGTGCACATGACAGCACACAGACACACATTACTGACATAACATGAGCCAACAAAAAAAAAAGAGACACACACAAATTAAAGTGCAAAGTGAGTGCTTGCACAAGTGTGTGAATACCTGAATTGCATAAGCAGCAGAGTCCTGTGCTCTCACGTCATCGGCGTAAGCCAGAAATGTTCTGGTCAGTTCAGTCAGTAGCTCGTAGGCGAAGTTGGGATCATCAACTCCACTCTGTCCATAGGAAAAAAGAAATTACTTTTACATTTAATTTCTGACAGTGTTCCATTCTGGGGGAATCCCTACTTATCCTCTGTCAAACCAACATATGTATGTCTCTGAATGCAGTCTTTAGCTTACCACAAAGGTGTTGCGATTGCCATGGGTGTGTGTGTGGGACAGGTCCAGACGTCCGGGATCCACGGCCCCCAGCTCCCCCAGACACTCCCCACAGAGGAGCCTGGCCTCTGGGGACGAGTCCTGGCAGCCCTTCAGCAGCACTGACACCAGGCTGGAGATGACCGGCTCCACCGCCTCACTCGCACAAACATGCCGCAGCAGCCACTCCTGCAGTCCACAACATGAAGAAACATGTTTATTCTACGGTTCGGAACATTAGGGTAAGTTTAAGACATGTCTGTAAACCGCAGTGGTGAAAATTCTCTTATAACTTACAAACACGTCTAACAATCTGTGTGTGTGTGTGTGTGTGTGTGTGTGTGTGTGTGTGTGTGTGTACCTGCTTGCTGTGCATCATGTCCCTGAGGCTGGTCAACGCATGGATCCTGACGTCGACGTTTTCATGTTGAACAGCCCTCATGGAGAGCTGCAGTGCTGCGGCCAGGTCACTGCTGCTGGCCGTCAGCTGCATGAATTTAGACATAGCATGTTCTACCATTTAATGTATTTTATGATCTCTAAAACCACTGACAAACAATAACCCCTTGTCAATAACCCTGCATCCGTTAGTAACTTCCTTAGCATGATCATCCTCTTATCTATACTGACCTTCTTGTAGTTCTGCAGAACAGTGTGGATGTCTTTGAGCTCGGGCTGGTCTGGCAGAAAGTAAATCTCATGGAGGTAGTCGTTGACTTCTTCCCTGTGGGAATATTGACAAAATGAAATCACTGCTATTGGAAGTCTGGAATTAAGTGTGGATTGCTTCATTAACCTAAGTACTTTGTTTTGGCATTTATTTGACAGTCAGTGTAGAAACACCCATTCCTAAGAACTATTTTTTAATGTATAAAATGTTGTTTTAACAATGAAAATTGTAATTAAAGCAAGAATTACATGACAATTATTTAGATTTTGCACATATCAATTTGGCATGTGTAGCTTTCTGCACAGGCCTAGTTTGGTCATTCAAAAAAAGAAGGTATTTGTGTGTGTTACCTGTTGTCCAGTATCAGGAAGCGGATAATGGCAGCTGTTTCTTTGGGCTGCAGTGGGATCAGGGGGAGGAGTGCAACAATAACATGACTCAGTAGAGGGCCCAAGTGTGCCGGCTCCACGCTCCTCACAAAACACTCCCACGTCCTGTCCACACAGGAGGGAGGAATTAATACACAGCAGAGGTTTCAGCTAATCACACAGGATTGAGGCATAATTGAGTACATAAAGAGAGTTGAATTGTTCTACGTTCTATCAAGTGTCGAATAAAACAGTGGTGGCTGCCATTCAGTGGTTCAGCTATTTCTAGCAACCTGCCTTAAATGTGGTCAGGGAAAAAAAAAAGGTTGTCAATCTGTCAATCTTGACATATTAAAAGCAATGTCCCAATCCCAAAGTCCGGACTAACAGACTCACAGACTTTAGTGCGCGTTCTCGCAAAATTCATAAGGGCTTAGGGTTGTCCCAATGCGGAATTTTAGGGCGTGAGGGTTTGAGCACCCACTTATCGAGCCCTTTCCGTGAGCCTGCATCGATGCAGACTTTGCCAAAGGGAAATTACCCACAGTTCAAAGCGTTGTGACGTTTACCGCGGAGCCATAGTGAAACTCAGAAATTACAAAAGGTAAACAAGAGCACGACACATGACTACGAAACGGAACGGACCTGTTGTCCAGCTTTTAAAACAAGAATTTGAAAAAAATTATAATCAGCTAACCATCTCCTGTGCCTTGGCCATGTGGAAAGCAACAAACTTAAAATGAACATTTCCTAACTGGCAAGTGTCAGCAACATCTTTGTTATTAATTGTCACCAAGGTAACGTGTGATCTTGTGAAGGGCTGTCCCAATCCCATGTATAGCTATCTGAGCCCATGTGGCCTCACACACACTCACTCACTTAGCACTTGAGATCAATTAAGTCTTTAGTCCTCAGGGCTCACTTTGGGATTGGGCCAATATAGCACAGATAAGAAGTGTGAGTGTGTGTACTCACTGGCAGCAGAGCAGAGGGAAGTCCTCTCTGTACCGGAGGCCTGTGCGGAGTGTCGTCATCATCTTTACTCTGACAGAGCTGATGTGTTTGGAGCCCATCAGTCGCATTAGAGCCATCACACTTGTCAATGCCTGCGCAGAAAACAGGCGGACACTCTCTTTTTACACTTGAAAGGTAAGCAGTATCGCAATGGACAAACATTCATCAAATCAGAGACAATGTTGCTGTGAACGACATTGATCTCAAACGGTAGCGCGATGAACTCTCTCACTGAAACAATACATTATCAAAAATCAATATTAGTTGTCAGTAGTGGCTCACACACCAACTTCTTGCGGTCTTTCTCTCCTGCGCTGGAGCTGAGCAGCTGCATGTTGAAGAAAGCAAGAATTCCCAGCAGCTTTGGCTGCAGGTAGTCCGCCTGTCACACAATGACCAAAGAGAGACAAGTGAGGAAAAATACAGATTCATGTTAAAAAAGAGACGCAATTATGGATTGCTAATGATCTAATTAATATTATATTTAGTGCAAAACAAATGACTGTTCTTAGTAGCTTGCATATGGCTACAACTAACAATTGGTTTCATTATCAATTAATCAATAGATTTTCTATTTGAACAATACAATTGTGCATGTACACTATACCGGAGTCAAAACTCTCAAAAGGTATTTAATATGATATAAAGTATGAATGCATTGTGGGTTGTTCCAAATATAAATTATATTTTAACCTGTCTGTTATAATTCCACAGCATGTCACATAAGCACAAAATATAAAATGTATACAAAATTCCAAACTGTGTATTCTACGCACAAAATTAAGCTGAAATGAACACCACATTAAACTCTGACGCGTACCATGCGTTCAGGGGTGGTGATGTCTCGGGGACCCTGGTACGGGTCATCATTGGAAGCAAAGGAAGCCAGGATTGCCAGACCATTAAACACCTGCGTAGAAATGTAAAACACACATATGAACAATGACTAGTTTTAAACCACATAAGTGAGTTAAATACACATAAAATATATGCACTCAAGAATATACATGGAAAAATACTTAATTTGTAGGGGAACGTGTGAGTGAGTGAGTGTGTGTATGTGTATCTGTCTGTTTGAGTGTGTGTGTGTGTGTGTGGGTGTGTGTGTGTGTTTTGACCTGTTGGTAGTGTTCTCCCAGGCGCAGCAGCAACTCGTTATGAAGACCCTGGAAGTCTTGCCTCAGCAGAGATCCCAGTTCAATCTCTGTCTCACTCTGGGAGAACATTAGGAAAACAAATATAAAAACAGGATGGTAATCTGATTACTTACTATGGACAACAACCATTGCTTTATCCATCAGCCTTGTCACACAGCTGAGACTCACATTGCCAAAGTGATATTCTATTTGATTATTACTCGACTTTTTGGCCAACCTAAATATTAGTTTTTGCCCTAGTTGGTGGACTCTAGTGCTTATTAAGTTATTACGTTAATTTGGGTAACAATGACCTTTTTTGATGAAACCTGTCTTTTTATTTCATTAACCACTACAACAACATGGCCACAATGCCAGACAAATTGTTCTGTTGTCTCTTGAATGTGTAGACAATTACAGATTATAGCAAAGTATGGTACTATTATAAATACCTGTAGGTAGTGGAAAGCCCTCTCTAGCTCTTCTTTAGTGCAGGAACAGACCAGATGGCTGAAGATGTACTTGAAGTTGTTGATCAGGATCTCTCTCCTGTTCGCCTTCAGCTCATTGGCCAGGGTACGGATGAGGGCGGAGCCAGTAGAGTTCGCTTTGGCGGCCAGGTAGGGCAGTAGTACCTGGAGGGTCTTCTGTATATACAAGTAGGCATAAAACCTATATACTTAGAAAACACCCATGGATTTTAAACAGTCTCAAAGTACCACCACAACATACTGTAGACTGTACTTTTGTGTAGTTACAGTACATGTATGACATACAGTGAGGAAGCGGTGGAGGTCAGGAAAATCAAAAGCATGTGCGATCTGAGCCAGGATGTCCAGGGCCAGTTCTCTCTGATTGGCCGATTCGCTGCCCTGATCTGGCGTGCTCCGCAAGGCCGACGCATGGCGTGAATGCAGCGACTCCACCAGGAACTTAACACAGAGAAGAAAGAACTAATGTATGTCTTTACAACAATGAATCGCGGCACACACCTGCAATTCTTCTGAAGTAAAAACTACTTCATCATCTCAATGCAATTCATTACAACAATCAGGAAAGCATGTGATTCTCAAATCATTTTCCACCAACAAAAACACACAATCATGTGGAGACCTTATTATGCCGCAACGATTATTATCATACTATTTGGGCAAACTAAAATTTAACAAAAGAATTAAAAGGCTTAGTAGTCCGAACCTTTATTAGCAAGAGCCCAATTGAAAATGTACACTAATTAGGGTAAAAGGCATTACAGACATTTTTTACTAATATAATATTGTTAATTGCTAATTATTATTCATAGCATTATGGACTTGAAATCTTTAAACGTCTCCGTCAGCATCAGCTTTTAGACCTGGCTTATAAGAGCAACATGGGCCCCCGGATAGGTCAGTTGGTAGAGCCGGGGGCCCTTATATATATAAAGAGGTTTACTCCTCCATGCAGCAGGCTCGGGTTTGACTCCAACCTGCGGTCCTTTGCTGCATCATTCCCCCTCTCTCTCCCCTTTCATGTCTTTAGCTGTCTTCTCAAAATAAAAAGGTTGAAAATGCCCAAAATAATCTTCAAAAAATAAAAATAAGAGCAACATTAAAAATGTGTACCTGGCAAATGGGGTTCTTGTACTGACTGAAGAGGGTCTGAAGTTTCAGACCTTTGGCAGTGGCCAGGGCTCTTATCTGAGCGTAAGCAGCTACAGACACCGGAGACGACTTGGACAACAGACAATGGAGCAGCCGCAGCAGAGAGAACGACACCAAACTACCCTGAGACGCTCTGCCAGAAGAGGAGAGAGATGAACTCATGTAACCAAAACATTTATTTATTTATTTTTAAATATTAAACCATTAAAAAGCTGCAGCAACCTTCCCACGCTGCAGAAGAACTTGTAGAAATAAAACTATATGGAACAGATGAGCATATGATGACAGTAATCCCACTTTGACACAGCTGGGGGTGCTATTCTGTGCTCTGGTGCATAGGCAAAGGTCACCTGTACCTGCCAATCTCTCCAGTGGTGAGGATAAGAGTGTTGCGCAGGTCGTCGTCTCTGTTGAGTTTAGCCTTGTTGAACGCCTCTTTAAGACGGGCGACCAGGAGCTTGGATAGCGAGAAGAAACACACACTCATCATCAACCTCACTATGTTAGATTGTTTTTGTTTTTTTTACTGTATTAACCAAGTCATAATCCCCAAATGATGAGGTAAGGTCTGTTTAAAAAAAAAAGTATGAGCCAAGTAAAATTGTAAAACTCTTTTTACCCCGTTGACTTTTTCACTTAACTGAGGGAATCGTGATTTTAAGGCACATAATAAAATTTACATTAATGTGCATGTTTTCGCAGTAATGACACAAATGGAATTTTATTGAATATTGTGTGCTCTTTCTGTCTTGCAATAATATATTTATATAGCAAAAGTAGACACATTTGAGTCTAACTGCTGAAATTGCTCACCTCACTCAGAGAGCCCTGCTCCGAGTTTCTGCTGGTCTCTGTTAGCAGGAAACGCACTGATTGGCTAAAGCGTATTCTGACCACAGGATCCGAGTCCTCCATAAGACCAATCAGAGCAAAGAGAACTGCCTGGGAGTCGCTGTCTCCACCAACCAGATTCACATGCTGGCAGAGATGAGGCAGAGCTTCTAGGAAAGCTAGGAACGTGAAAAAAAAATAGTTAAAATAATGAAATGACAACAATAAAATGGACCAAATAATACTGCGTTTCAAAATAATCCACAAAAAGATCACAGCAATGTACCGTACATGTATGATGATAATATGTACATAATACATCTAGCATCTTTTAAGCTTTCGGCATGTTGTAAAAGCTCCATGTGGACGAAAACATCAACGCCAACAAAAAAATACCTTGTTTAACACTACTTGGAGCTTGCTTTTTGAGCAGTGGCAGGAAGGGTTTGACAAAAGCCGCCCTGATGGAAGGAAAGGTATTCCCAGCATGCTCTGTTGCAAGGCTGAGTTGGTGGCAGAGGATCTCAGGAAGACAAGAGGACTCTGTGTGGGTGTCACTTAGCTGGGAGAGCTCGGACTGGATACAGCTCAGCTGACCAATGATCCTGGCAAGCTCCTTCCTCACCTGCTCCGAACTGTCCTCCAGTCTGGGACTGCAAATGGTCAAATGTACACCATGAACATAATGGAAAAAAAGTTTCAAGATCTTAATTGAATAGAAAATGATGAAACAATGCAAGCAAGCAATCCAAGCAAGAGAGAACACTTCCATGGTCATTGCATTCCATAATGTTTGATTGCGTGCATACTGTGTATCCATATATAAGTGCGTACAGCAGAGTAGTGCTGATGAGGGGGTGGTGTGAGTTTCCCAGGTGGTGAAGAAGAAGAGGGAAGGCCTTGACTGCCGCTGCTCTCACCACCTCATCTGGACTCAGCAACGTCTTGGTAAACACACACACACGCCACGTCTCACACACACCACCATGCAGAAGGGCCAGCAGCGACACACACTCTGCCTGGATCTCAGACGCTGGAAAAACGCACATAGTTTGATGTTAATTCAGAGTTTTCACAGCTGAAACGGCCTGGTACAATCACTTAAAATTCATTTTTGATGTGATGTTTTTGTTTTGTTTGAGTTGTGATCAGTGTCCAAAATTAGCGCCTTCTACAAGCCAAATGCAGGCGAAATATGCAAGCAACTGCTAGATTTGCTGTACTCATCAATCAAAATACAATGATTGAGTGGCTGGTCAAATTTGAACATTCAATATCCATTTGGCTGGTGGACAAAAAAAATGTAGTTTTGGACCCTGATTGTAATGCAGAAGAAATACTCACAGTAACAGAGGCTGAGTCTATGAGCAAAGGCAGGCAGCCAGGAGGGGAATCCTGAACTCTTATAGGCTGGGATAAACTTGTTTTCCCCTACCCAGGGAAGAGACAGCAAAGCACACACTCGCCGCTGGAGCCCACCCTCACTGTGGCTGCTCACTACAAACACACGCAATAATAAAAACAGATGGTCAACAATGAACTCTGCTAAAAAGGACGTGCTTTTTATTTCTGCCATATACTTCAGCTTGTTTTTACACTCAATAATGGAGAAAAAGGGCAAAGAATAAGGGATATTTTGCTTTAGGTGTGACATCAAATAAATAAAGAGCAAATTAATAACCCAGCAAAAAATAAAAAGCAAATTAATAACCCAGCAAAAAATAAAAAGCATACAAACAGCATCTTTAATGTGTGTTTCTGTGAGTGTATATATCCTTACTTGTCAGGTAGAGGATAGAGTCAAGGACCCTAACAGTAGTCTGGACAGCAGACTGAAAGTAGTTCTGGTTTAAGCCAGGTTCAGGGCCTCGTTCTAACACTGACTGGCAGCTCTTCAGGGCCCTGCCCAGAGTCTCAGTGGGCACCCAGAGAAGAGGAGAAGGACTGTCAACGAGACCGAGAAAGAAAGAGTGACAGAATATGCGACTATGCTCAATATAAGAAAAGATGTCGCAAAACTGCAGTCAACAAAGTAGGTAATTCTTGTAGTCAGTTGATAGACAAAACATGTTCAAAATATTGGAAAGTTTGCATTTCCGAGTGTAAGACATGAAAAGAAAAAGAGAAAGACAGAGAGCTGGAAGGATAGCATGTGTTTGTGTATTACCTGGTGGGAGAGGAGCAGAGGGCGGCCAGGTGAAGAATGAGGGCCAGACCCTCAAGAGCAGAGAGAGTCTGTTCGGTTTCAGGTCCATCAGAGTTCAAAAAGGTCAGCAGCTCCTCCAGCCGACTGTTTACCACAGCCCAAACCTCACTGCCAGCACGCATGTCCACCTCACTTAAGACACAGAGACACAGTCATTTTAAATAACAGGATGTGAGGTGAAATATCAAGTCTATACTGACACAAAAAAAGATATGGAAAAAAATCAAGAGAGATCCACATAACTGAGCAGCTACAGCAGAGAATCTTCAACAGATTTGTTACACATGTGAGAGAATAATTGAAAACATAAGATGTACAGTGTTGTATTTCGCTGTATGATATCATGTAATGCTCTATGCCGTCTTTTACGCCACTAAATTTAACCACTTCTACGATAAAACACAGTTCTGAATGTTTATGAACTCACGCGGCTGATGATTTGTTCATTTTGCGGATTGACTTGGTGGCAGATTTGCAGGCTTTCTTGGCAGCGGTCTCTCCATCTACTGACTTCTGCATCACCATAGCGCTCTCAGCCTTCAGTGCAGCTTGGAGAAACCCCTCCGCACACTGCAAAACACAAGCACCACAGATATTGTAAAGGGGGTGAGAGAGAAAAGTTGTTACGAACATTATACCAGCAAAACAAGATGAAGAACAGAATTGTACCTCAGCCTGTTTTTCTGTTCCAACGGTGCGTGCCAGCGTCCTGCAGACCTCTGTGACTCGCTGCCTTCTTAACAATGCAGCACTTTCATAAACCATGGCGACAGACAGCAAGAAGCTGAACAGCAAACAGAGTGATTCGGTAACCTCAGTCCCCAACTTGACATCTGACCCTCCAAGGGTACAAACACACTCGAACATCTGCGAGAGGTAGATGGGCTCAAAGTGTGAGTGAGAGACACCAGATGACTGAAACACACAGCGAGTCAGGTGCAGCAGCTCGCCATCATAGGGATGTTTCTCATCTAGTTTTGTGTTTGCTGTGCACGCGTAAGAGTGTGTTTCCAGCAATTGAAGGTAGGCCGTGAAGAACTCGTGGCCCTGCATCTCAGGAAACCCTCTCAGCTCCACTAGTCGACTCAGCATCACCATTGAGATCTTCCTCAACCTGCTGTTGCCATTGGCCAGGAAGGAGCAAGCCGTCTCCCAGGCCACACTGATGTCATGAGGGGAGAGCACTCCCCGGAGGGCGTCAGTTACGACACCGATCGTCACGGCGGTCAGCGACTCCAGGGCAGCAGGCGAGGCGAGAACAAGAGGAGAGGGCTTAAGGTACGAGGTGACACAAACGAGGGAGATACTGAAGCACTCGAGAGTAACAGGCCATCGGCTCTGCGTGTAATTTCCCAAAGAGTGTCCATTTCCTGCCAATGTGGAAATATGAGAGTACAGGATGTGGCTAAGGTCCTGGGCCAGGACAATGAGCTCCTGAGTGAGGCGGTTGAAGATGAATGGCGCCCTCGCTCTCAGAGTGTGAAGTAAAGAGCACAGCACAGCAGAGACCCGCCCGTGGATGATGTCACAGTCTGGAGCTGCGGCCACACGAAGCAAACGCACGGCCACCCACTTACTAAAGTCTGAATCAAGGGAGGGATGAGGAGACATGAAGGTGGAGGGGAAAAGAAAAACACAAAATAAAAAAAACAGATCTCCAAAAAAATGTAATACTGCCGCTTTTTGAAGAGCTCTTACCAGTAGAGCTCTGTGTGGTGTCCGGATACTCAGCAGGTTGGCAGGCAGGGTTGGTGAACATCAGAGACGAGGACTTGATGATATGCTGCACAAAGTCCAGCAGCATCACACAGGCCGGCTCTGAACTGGACTTCTTATTCAGCCCTAGAGCAACTGAAGAACACAGACAATAGATTTTTTTTTTTTTTTTTTTTTTACTTACTGATTCACAACCTGGGGGACCAGGACTTTTCTGATGGATGTTGCAACCCATCACCTTGAAGGGTGATGGGAAAGGTACAGTAGTAACATTCGGCCATAACCTCTAATCATTTAAATACAACAACACAAGAAAAATGACTTGATCAGACACAGCTGACAGTCTTCAAATGCGACCAAACAAGCTTTACTAATCTGTCAGGTGTTTTTATTATTGTGTCCACCAATTGTAAGCGCTTTGAGATTTCTTAAAAACTTACCGACATCGACATCCGTCAGTATTCTGTCAATGAACTGACAGAGGATCTGTCGAGGTTTCTGCACCGCCTGGTCGTACTCAGCGGCGCTGGCACTGCAAATAACAACACGGTGTAACGGTATTTATGGTAACAAGGTACAACGAAGGTTTTCATTAACTTAACTAAGTGGCCTATATGTGAAAGAGAGGGCTCAGTTCAACCTAGCTAAGTAGAGTCTGACATGCTGTTAACAGCGTAGCTTAGCCAACTTTAGCCGGTGACCGTTGCTCACCTAGCTAGCTCCTGAAGAGCCGGTATCATGGCAGACATCTCCAGTCCTTCCATTTTTACAGGCGCTTAGTGTGTTGCTACTTGGATAACTTCTTTAAAATTTTATATCAAAGATATCTTAGGGGAATTTTAACTAGGACACTTCTACATGTCATGTCCTGTCCATCCTGTCAGGTCTTTCGAAAACTTTCGCTCCAAAAATGACGTTTTTGTTTTGGTACGGCGGCCTTCGACGGTCAATCCACCTGAAGATAAACTCGAACTACGAACTGCTCCCCCTGGCGAGGTACTTGCTAATTACTTACCGTAAAAGGTATGGCTTACATTAACCAATGCATAAATATGTTCGCATAATTTGTATGTTGCAACTGGTAAGGGTGTGTGTAATTGTATATAATGTTAGGTATTAAAAAATACATCATACGTTTTTGTTGATTATTTTATTTTAATGATCTGAATCTGCAAAATAACTCCTTAGGATAAATATGGTGGAGTAGAAGTATAAAGTAGCCCAAAATAAAATTACAAGTTTGTCAAAACTGTACCTAAGTACAGTACTCGAGTAAAAGAAATTAGTTACTTCTGTGTGAATGC
Source organism: Etheostoma spectabile (assembly GCF_008692095.1). NCBI lineage: Eukaryota > Metazoa > Chordata > Actinopteri > Perciformes > Percidae > Etheostoma > Etheostoma spectabile. The sequence continues at coordinate 3,954,519 of NC_045752.1, forward strand.
TACCTTTTTGTGTGACTCAGTATAATGTCTCCTTTTAATTTGACACCAACAAAAAGGTTGTTTCTTTAGTGCATACATTCATGTAGAAATAAGTTACTCATATACTGTATATACAGTACTACATGGTGTTTTATAGTGAAAGTTTGTTTTTACGTATGTTCTGCTTACTTTGTGCATTTAATCACATTAGAGATGCACATAATGACTCACTCATCCAAGACGAGAAAAGCTACTTTGTTTGAGTTTAAGCACTATTTTTTTCCTTTATTTACCTAGGCATGTGTGTTATGCATAGGTAAATAAAGGAAAAACACACACACACACACACACACACATATATACAAGGCTGCTTGGTACATTTAATTGATTCTCTTTAATAATTAAATAGCAATATTAAGTGCACAACATTTACAGGCATAAAGGGAAGGTCTGCTCTGATAGCAGAAGAAGATAAATACAAATATAAAATAAAGCAAACGACAATTATGAGCTTGCTCTCTAAAATCACAGATAACAAATGCAGTGGCTTTGCTGATAAGAAATGATTTCCAACTTTGGGTAGGCTTATTGTCGTGATTGTCTTGCTTCGATCACAGAAAGTTTAAAGGTCAAAGATATGTATGATGATGGAAAAGATGGGGGAAACAATGATAAAAAAGTGCCTAGAAACCAAATGTATCTTGGTGGTTGGTTTCCAGGTGTTTTGTTTATGTCCGTTTCAGCGTTTGGCCTTTTTCAAACTGTGGCCCATGAGGGAGGCGAACAGCGTCATCACCATCTTAGGATTCACTTTCACCAAATCCTCAGGCAGCGCGTAGACACGAGCTCCGATCTTACGAGCCAATGAGATTGCATACCTGGGAAAGGAACAGGAAGATAGAGAGAGAGCAGTTTGAAGTCTTTGATCTTGTGTCAAATACAAAGTTGCAAAAAGAGAGAGAAAAAGTGTTGATATTTTGTCTTTTACTTTGCGTTGTTGAGTTTTTCAGCATCCTTCAGCCATCCTTTCTCGCCTCTCTTCACCATGTCCCACTTGATGGTACCGGGAGCAATGGCGTCGATCAGGTCAATCACTGGCAGACTGGTGCTGATCAGTTTGTCCTGCAGAAAACAAGGAAACAGGGTCAAATGCAGCCTTGAGTTTAATCAAATACACCATACACACACACACACCTTGAAGCTGCTGATCTGTGTATCTTTTCGTTTCTGGCTTAAGGTGGTGTTAACCCAGCTGAGGATGAGCTGATCTCCGACCTTCTCTCCATCACCCAGATCTGACAACACCTGCACCGTGTACCTGAAGGATAACAAGCAGGATGGATAACTCAAACTGTACAGGGAACTGTTGTATCCACAACACTAAAATAGATTTGTAATGGAGAGTCTGTCTTTCCCAGACAGATTACTACAGTCCTATGTCCCACAGCTTTGGACAGTGCATGTATACCTCCTCATCAGCTGCCAGATCAGCGCCAGGGTGTGCATTCGGCTCCCCTCATTCAAGTTTTCTCCTCCGATGCCAACCAGAGAGAAGTGAGCCACATTCCTGCCCAGCTCTACAGCGTAGTTACAGTTCTCCAGCTAAGATATGCAAAGAAAAACAGTGTTAACTGTTTTTCTTTTGTCTTCAAAAGGTTTTTCTTTGGTGTAACTTATAATGTGGACACCTTCTTCATATTGGCCCCCAGAACAGGATAAGGCGGGTTGTTGACTCTCTTCCAGTTCACCGGCACATCAACCTTCTCATAGAGCTGCATGATCACCAAACCATCACACAGGTCACTGCAGAAGATGCAACACATAGAGAAAAGTGAGGAAAACAAGTGCAGCAACAGCTGCATTCTTGCGACAAGATTGCATACAAAACGGAATTATAGAAGAAGAAAAAAAAAAGTCACAAAAATGTATAAGATTTATACCATGCTAAGTTTGGTTTACTATCACTAATTCTAACTAACTAAGGTATAACATATTCTGGCTTTTTGCTAGTAAACATCAAAGAGTAACCTTATTTTTAAGCAATGTGAACAAAAAAAGAGAACAGAGGACAGAGAACAAAATTAAGTAAATCAATGGTCAATTTTAAATTAGGAGGCTGTTAACAGAAGCTGTGATAATGTGTAAAAATGAAGTAATAACAATACTATTTCAGCCGTAACCCTTGAGCAAGGCACCTTGTTCAACTCTCTGCTCAATGTCTACCAGTATTTATTTATATGACACCTTTCAAATACAAGTTTAGAGTAGTGCATAAGAACTGCTCTGAACTATATAAAACAATGACTATACTCACGAGAGCACATCAAATATGTAAGTTAAAAATGTAAATGAAATAAATAGAATTAAATGGTAAGTGTGAAGCTGAATAAAAGCCAATTTGTGAACATAATTACCAAAAGAGGACACTGATTGTTGCTTGCCTAAATGTTCAAATTGCCCTCATTACTGGTTGTACTTTGTATAAATAGGTACTGTAACTGTAAGAATGTTAAGCATCCCTCCCCCTCCTTGATAAGATTAATCCCACTAATGGGTAACTGATGACATACCAGTATAGGTGGTTGACATATGGAGAAACACCAAGAGAGTTCATCCAGTTTCGAAATGTTTTCTCTTCGTTGGACTCAGCTGGAAAGACATGAAGACACGATAAACACATAATCACCTTCTCTACCAGCTGTTCAGATTACAGTTACTGTCACCAGATAGGGATGCCTTAGGACCAGCTATAGATTACATACAGTGTATATGGATTTATGGCTGCCATAACTTGTCACACCTTGAAACATTTATTTTCTTTGGACTTTTTTATTGGATTTACTGTGTAACCTGTGTGTCTAGCTTTTTGTGTGTCTTTAGTTCCCTGCACATTCCCATTATTAGGGTGCACATTCTGTGAGTGTGTTTGTGTCACCATTTGATAACTTGATTTTAATTTTGGTGTTGATAGAAAAGCAATGAGCAGCCTCAAGACCATGACATAATGCAGCCAAATATCTTTTTAGTGAGGGATGTGTCTCACGCTCTATGTGGGCAGTCTCTATGCCGTTGCCGTTGATCTGAGCCTTCTGCAAACCAGAATGCATGTTGTACAGGTTGGCAACGAAGGCCAAGTTGAGTTTGCTGTTCCCAGATGTGACGTCATGAGGAGAAACAAACTGCCTGCAGTCCAGCCGGGCCGCCTGTTGCAGCATCAGCTCAGCCCTTCGGTCCAAATCCCGCTCCTTCACAAACCACACAAAACAGACGTGTGTACATGCACGGTACATATACTGTATATATATAATCACAAGAAAATCCAATAGGAAAATCACTTCATTTAGTGTGCATCTGCAGGATAATATAAAGCAAAGAGAGAGAGAGAGAGAGAGGCAAAGAAGATCTACAAATAGCATTTTAAACAATACACCCTTAAAAATAATTATTCATTTTTATCATATTCATCAGTTTCAGGTTCACAACTCCATCATCTACACATTTGACATTATCCACTGTGATTTCAGAACTTTGCAAAAAAACGAGCCGACTCACATTGAGGCCGCTCATGTCGATCTTGACGCTCATTTCGTCTTGGAGGGCAATCTGGTCCAACAAGTAGAAGTAGGCTCGCGAGTCCTGCAGTGGTACAGTACAAGAAGGGGTTACGCTCTTGTTTTGGTGTATTGCCCGTGTGTGTGAGTGTGTGTTTTTTTTCTCTGTAGGGGACCTTAATGTTATCACTGAAGTTGCTGATGGTGCTTGTTCCTGCGTTTCTTAGATGATAGTTGACCCAGCGAAGCAGCAGCTCCTCAGGGGAGAGAGACATCAGATGGTCCAGACTCTCATTGTCTGTCAGAAGGGCCATCAGACCTAGAGACACACATGCTGTTAGTTTAGCAGTGTCCATTCAACGTAGTATGTTAATATTTTGAGGGTTAAAGGGCTTAACTTCAAAACTGTTCTTTTACAAATGATAGCATTCCTGTTTAGAATGAAAACTACCTTCCGACTACTGTGCAGAATGGTAAAGTTATTGCGTGTGTGTGTGTGTGTGTGTGTGTGTGGGTGTTTGTTGCTGACCTTCGTTCCTGCTGATTTCTATCTCAGCAAAAAGGCCAACCTTGATGATCTGCCAGAGCAGTCCCAGGACTAAATGGGGTTTCCCGGCCATCAGATCATGGGCATCGATGCTCACCACCATACACCCAATCGCTGAGGCTGAGTTTAGAGCCAGGACCAGATTCTCCTACGAATGTAAATGATTTGTGTAGGATCGTGTTCATTTTAGGCCCAAAGTCAGAGATTTTATAGCCAAACTACAGCACTTTTGCAAATTCTGTTCTGACAGCTCAGCAAAAACAAACTGACTGTGGCCTGAATCCTCCTATAATAATTAACTTATTATAAATTAAATCCAACCGTCTGATCTAGCTCTTTTTAGACGATGGATGGCTGGATGACAAAATAACAAATATGTGACAATGCTTTTTTTTAAATGTTTATCTCTACACAGAGGAGGCAACTACAGAATTAGAAAGGGATATAAAACAGAAAGAGTAGAAAGTATGCAGTAAAAAGTTAATATATTACAAGCTTTGCACAGTGCAACGATATTGGACAACCAATGCTATATCTTAGAGATCCACAATTATAATTGTTGTCTTAGTTGACATAAACCCGCAACTAGGAGTTAGCCACAGGAGTTGTTTGGTTAACTGCTCTATAAAATCTAATACATTCTGAAAATCATATGTCACATTTTCCTCCTACTTTATAAGTTCTTGTTAAAAAGAATAGCTTTGCAATTTGGTAAATGTTTTATTTGCTGTGTTGCTAATTGAGAATAATACCATTCTCATTTCTGTCTGTTCAATATTGGAGCAGACAGCCAGTTAGTTTGACTTAGCATAAAGACTGGAAACAGGTGGAAACAGGTGGAAACAGCTAGCCTGGCTCTGTTCAAAAATTCCAAAAATGCACCTCTAACATCTCAAAAGATTATTAATTAAAACGTGATGTCTCGTTTGTTTAATTCACACCGAAAAAAGCAATCTTCTCATTTGACTTATGGCCAGAAAGCAAACAAGCATACTTCCCAAAATGCCAAACTATTCCTTTACAAATCTTGTGCTTTTTCTACGCCTTGCACGTCTCATTATATGTATGCCTGTAAGGATCATAATACATTACATATTTCTCAGTATTTGTATTTGTCTACTAAACTCTTAAAAAGCTAACACTTACTGTCATTGTGAAGGTGGCAAGTTTCTTAGTGTTGATGACTCTTTCGTCTATCGTGTCAGGCTGAGACAGGTTGATCATTTTGCTTAAAGAAAAAAAGGAGTGTGAGTAACAAAGTGTCATTTCAGACATGTGTAATCTCACATTCTTCTTTGTGTGTGAGTTACCATAACAAGATGCCATCACGGACAGAGGTGAAGAGGCTTTCATCATCGGGGTTCATGGGCAGCAGATGTTGGCAGTCTGGATCCTTCGCCAAGGCTTTGTTGATCCAGTTGACAAAAGCCACCTTCTCCTCATCTAAACACACACAAACACACAAACACACGCACACGCGCGGACACACACACACACACACACAGAGTCACATAAAAAGACACATGTATGAAGACAGCTCAGTCCGTATTTTCTGTTTCTTCCTGCAGTCACACAAATATACTATTGTTATGTTGAGCTTTCTGGGCCACCAAGGGGAGAGAGAGTAAGAGAGAGAGAGAGAGAGTAAGAGAGCAATGCATTTAGAGCTGCTGGCTTGCTAAGTGTAAGTCATGGACAGGTTGACTGTCCTTGTGCCTCAGTATTCCATCTGCACTCTACAGCCTTATTACACAGCTCAATGCTTATAAGCACCGGACAAACACACACACACACACACACACACACACACACACACACACACACACACACACACACACACACACACACACACACACACACACACACACACACACACACACACACACACACACACACACACACACACACACACACGTACGCATACTCTCTCACACCAGAGTAGGAGTGCTGCGTTCCCTCGCAGGAGTTTCCTGATGTTCCTCCGAAGGAGCGGATCCCATCTTTCCTTGTGATAGTTTTCCTAAACGTCTCACTGAACTCCTTGCTCTTCAGCTCTTGATAGATCTGAACATGGACAGGCTGTGTTACTCCATGCAAGGTTTTGAAGAGTAAGTTTGTATATTTGCTTACAAGCGGCATCAGAACTCACAGAAACAAATTCCTCAAAGCTGATCTTCTCGTCCTTGTTGGTGTCTCCAGCGATGAAGGCCTCCATGATCTCTCGCACCTTGTAGCCCGGCAGGGAGAAACTCGCCTCTCTGAACAGCTCCTGGAGCTCAAAGTCGCTCACGAAGCCGCTGTTATCAATATCTGAACAGAAACACAGAGAACCACACACACACACAGATACAGTAAGTCAATTTGCTGTACAGAAATGTAATCTGAGGTTAATGTGCTCAGTATTATAGTAAACTTTGTCCTCCATATATGTTGAATTGTATGCTTGACTTCAGCTGACCTGCTGTGCACACTGACCATGTTTTCTGGCTTGCGGTTTCCCAAAATGAAGCCTTAGTGTGAACATGAGATGTGAGGGAGCAACCAAAGAATGATTTTGCGTTTGTGTTTTTTCCATTGACAGGCTTAAAAAGGTCAAAGTATCCGGTGTCTCATAAGAATAAAAGAGGAAAAATGTCCAAACAATACTAGTGGCATCTGTCATCTGCCACTTTGATCCAGACTCAGATATTTGTGGTACCTAGAGGATTTGTTGATCCTCTGACTTCAAAAACAATGTAATACAGATTTTCTGTTATCATTGATCTTGTGGCAGTAGATGCCATCACCACCGTCAGCTTTTGTTGTACTTTGGGTATATTGTTATTACAGTAAACTAATATTAGGTAACAGTGATACCATTGATAAAAAAACAGACTAAATAAACTAAATTGTGATACCGTACAGCATAGAAACCAGAAGTATGTATGTACAAACATATTGCACAATTTACTTACACTGTTCCTAAGGCTTAGGATGGATTAAATGCAGAGATTGAATTTCACTACATTGTACTGTACAGTTTTATGTGACTCATAGGAAAAGAAGTAATGTTTCCAACCTCTCAGAGCCACCAACCTGTCAGATTGATCCGACCCCCAGTTTATCTTTTGTGCCTTGTCATTGTATTCCATACAGTAATAACCTACAGTGTAACCTTATACCTTAATTAAAGGATACTGATAACTATCATCAGATGTTATCATCATGATGCACTCATGATAACTGACTGATACAATCTGGCAATGTCTTATTATTATATCTGGAACTATCTCACACGCATAGTACATCCACTCAATAACCCAGGCAATAAAAATACTTACATAAGAGTCATGCTTTATGGTCAGCTGTAAAACTGTTACTAAGGCCACAATTCCTATCGATAGAATCCAGTCAGGTTAGGTGTGTGAATGCATGTGAGGGGGAAACTGACCAATTCTATTAAAGGCCTCCCTGAGATCTTCCAGGTCGTCTCGGGAAATCTGGGTGACATGATTCTCCATTTTAGCTCCTTCTTTATGCACCTGGAAACACACATAGACACACACACACGCACGCACACACATGCACACGCACACGCACACACACACACACACACACACAGTTCTGGATCACAACGTAGAAGCTCAATTGCAAGATGGATCAATACTCTATGTTGACATAACAAGGGTTTGTGCTTCACTTTAACGCTGATAGCGATTGGATAAAAGTAGAAGAACAATTAGGAAGTGTCAGGTTATAAACTGGAATTTATCCATGGTAGCCTTGTGACTTCTCACTGTCATTTATTTACTCTGCACCGACGATTCACACGCACACTCGGGCATATTCACACACCTGCGTTTCTTCATAAAACTCCTGAAGCATTAGCTTAGCCTTTTCCACTAAAGCGTCCCTTTGGTTCTTTACTTGAGGAGACAAAGGAAAGACAGAGTACCTTCATAAGAGCTTCCTGTTAGTCCTGCTGTGTTGAGTTATAAGCCTCTGGGTGCAGGTCCTTCTGGACTGGCTACATGAGTTGAGTCTTCCAGAGTGCTGCAGGGCTTCAGACCGGGGAAGAGCGGAAGCTGGATCCCAGAGAGGCTGGTGAGCTGATTATCTCACCAAGGAGGAGTCACTCAGGAGACACATACAGTGGAACTTTGGCCTGCCTGGACCCTGGGACAGGCGTAGTCTGACAGTTAACATTTAACACCTCAACTGTGTCATCATGTTATTGTCTACAGAATGAGAATCATCAGTTTATCTCTTCCAGGCAATTCATTGGCAGTTGTAGTGCATTAACCTTTACTGGAGAAAGCATAACAACTTACATAATCAATAAAATAGTACGTGTAGCATATCCACACACTGATGTCTGTATGTCCGCATTTTGGCATCAGGTGCTTCTATGCAGCCAGTTTTGCCCTGATTGGAACCTACCAGTCAGACATATATCTTAGACTGTTAACCAATGTGCTCTTTAAAGAGGACTGACCTTATCTTTAGCCCTAACCATTGCTCTAGACATAACCTTATCCATATTCCATTCATAGGGAATATTTGCTATCTTGCCAAGAGTTAAATGAGAAGATTGATACTACACTCCCACTCACTTTACCACGTTCTTTCAGGTCAAAGTGACTTCCTGGAGTCTCCACTGGTTGCCCGGCAAGTGATTCTTTCCAAAAAAATAACCTCTCGTAAAACCACAATTTGCCATTTTCTTTCAGCTTTGATTTGCGCATGAATAAAACAATCCACATATTGTGTTAATTAGTAAGCTGTGGAGGTGCTGATAGGCAGATGTTGTTACCATTGGATGGAGCGCTTCACTGTTTCCCCAATACCTACACGCTAAACTAAGCTAAGCTAATTGTGTCCTGGCTCCGGGCCTATTTCATTGAATATTTTTTATTTCAATTACAGCAGAATTTCAATACATATGAATTGAGTAAATAATTGTTAAACCTACATTTCCCCATCCTGCTTGCTGCATTTTGTAGGAAAATAGTATTTGGGATTAAGGAGTGTTTCTAGTGTCACATTTTGTATTTGTGTCAAACATGTTTAAAACATGAGGCCCGTCTCACTGCCACACAATGCCCTGTAACCTGAGGCACAGAGCCAACTGCATCACTTGGATTAAACTGCTCCACTTTACCGCAACAGTCAACTTTTTATTCTTTAACACATGGAATTGCCTTAAAGCAGAGTAAACTTTTTTTTTATTGCTATGCCTTTTTTGTTATATCTTCAAGAGAATTGGTTGTGATGCTCTTCCTAAATCACTGTCCTTTGACCTATATGTTTAGGCTAGTAAACTTCCGCAGCTGCAGTATATTAGAGTTTGCCAATTGTACATTGTGCAGCAAAGTTTACATGTGTTTTAATTTAGTCAAACTGTAATGTAAGGAAACAATAGAAGTAAGGAGCTTACATTCGGTCCCATGCAGGCTGAAGGGCTTAGAGTCCGGAGCAGTGCAAGTCCAAAGTGAAGAAAATAAAAAAAGATCAGCTTGCTACAGACTTCTTTTCACTTCTCTCCTTTTCTATCACTTTTCAAACACTCCTCACCCCTTTCTTGTCTTCACCTCACCTCCTTTGTACCTGTCAGCTTCTCCTTTCACTTCTACCACTGCTCTATAAGACACACACAATCCCATAACCAGTTAAAACAAAGGCACAAGGCTGTGCAAAATGTTTCTCTCATGGCTCAGACAAACATACTTAAGACCATTTTATACCTGTTCCTTACAAAGTTACACCGTATCTAAAATTTGAGTCAAACTCCACGCAGATAAAGGTCTCCATCTTTCTATCCCCCCCCATTCAGGTCTCTCAACTCAGACACCTGATCAGCCCAGGTTCACCCTGTGACTCTGAGGTGCTCTCCGGTTACCCTCCCCAGCTGAATGCAGCTCCCAGGTAAGTTCTCCCCCTCCAGCCGTTGATGCACCAGCCACAGTTTTGGGTTGTGGACCCTGAGCCAGGATCAGTTGTTGGTGTAAAAGTGTAACAGCCGGCCACAGACATTCTCATAAGCCTCCTGCATTATTCACTGGCAACTCCAAGCACATGCGCAGGAAGGCAAATGTGAAGGCAGGCATGCACACAAATAAATAAAATAGTCTGATTTCATATAGAGAGTTCTAATGATGCACATATTTTCATACTTGCATACAGTGAGCTTAGAAATACTTTGAAAATAAAATGAATTGCCTTTATGAGCTTAGTAGAAAAAAATACTTCTACTAAAACAATAGTGATATCAGTATTATTATTGGAGTTGAAGACATACATTTAAAGGATTATTATACTGATCATATGTTGCACACACTGGTTTTGCACACATTTTAAATGACTAATGACTAAATTAAATACTTTTTCTCATTTA
>NC_045752.1:3964978-3995849 GCF_008692095.1 Etheostoma spectabile
GACACTTGATTGTGCTGTATCTACCATGGAGAAATAGCATTTTGCTGTGTTTTTTAATTAGTACTTAAAGTAGATTGACAAAATATGTTTGTCACTTTGTCTTTTATCTTTTCTTAATGATATTTAATGTAATACTAGCTGGCTACACCCCCCCGTCTGGCTGCATGTAGTTGAGCCTGTGATGCTTCATTCAGCTGTAATGTGAGGTCATAACCACTAGGAGGCAGTGCTACCTCAATCTGATAAAGCAAAGGATCTTCCTGTTCCTCTTGGAAAAGTACAGCAGTGTGGTAAAGATCATCCTGCTGCTATGTTGCTGCATGTTGTCATACACCTCTTAAACCAAAGCAGACAAGACACACATTATATTAACTGTAATTTCTAACTTGAATTGAAGTTATTTCAGATCGTAATCAGACGTAGGCTAACTCATTTGTAATCCTAACAAGTTAATCTTCTGATATAAATTGATAGTTTGGGTTAAAACAGGGAAACATTAACTACCTTATATTCAGAAGAAATCGTCAGATCCTTGAAAAATAAGCAGTTACGAGTAACAGATCTTTTTACTCCACTACATTATTCTGACAGCTATAATTAGATTACTGATAGAAAATGAATTAACAAATAAATGATGATGCAATTTTTCTACATTGCCAAGACAGCAGTATATAAAGAGGTTGGAATGTAACACATTGATGCATCATAATTATAATATAGTATATTATTCTGTGGCGTTCTGCATAATGAGTAGGCCTGCTTTTACTTTTGGTACTTCAAGTATATTTTGATATGGATGTACTTTTGATCATTTAAAATGCATTGTAGTTGTAACAGAGTATTTCTACACTGTGGTATTGCGGCTGCAGCCGTTCACTGTTGGCTGTATGTGGATTCAGAATTATTTCTACAGACTATTTCCACGCAGGGGGGCGTGTCAGCTGTCATTGGTCACATGACCCGGAAAATGTGGGGCTTAATTCCCGTGTTGGACTGCTCCCAGCTGCTGAGCCTCTGCCCTTCGCAGTGCAAACCCTCCATCTGCCCCATCAGGACCCCCTGGCCCCGGGTGGACGCTCCTCATCACACCATGTCAGGTAAGACACACCGGGGCTCCGCCGAGTCTAGCAGCCGCCACACTGACATCGGAACACGGACCGGACCTGACCGGACCGGGGGGGGATGCGCGACCTGCCCTCTTCTCCTCAAATATCGAGAATTTTATTAAACTCCGGCTGCAACACGCACTGCTACCCACATATACTGACATTAATTTCATCTTTATTTACGCCATAAATGCTGCGGCCATTTGAAGGGTTGAGACGTGTTGATTTGATGAGTTGCTGCAGCGGTTCGGACCAAAAGTAAAGCTATCAAAAAAATCAGAAAGAGCACTTCCGGTTACAATTTTCAAAGTAAACCCGTTTTGAATGCAACCGGGATTGAGTGATGAAATGCAAAGAGAGATCTGTTGAGAAAGAAAATAGGCGACCTCTGCGTTATTACATAATCTTAAGGCCCCTCTTGTAGAGGAGCCCTGAAATAAAATCAACATGTAAGAACTCTACAAGATATAGAAAAACTATTAGGCTACCTGTATTTAATTTTAATTTTATAATGCATTTCCATGGTGCCTATTTCTGAATAAGTGCATGCCTAATCAAATTACAAACTAGAGCAAAAACGATTACTCCATTAATGTAGGTGTACTATGTCAAAAAAATTCATCTGAAACTAATTTTAATTTAATTTTAATGTAGCAGTAAAGTTAATCTTTTAAGCAAAAATGCCTTAGACTTTTGGTCGGACGGGCATCTTTCAAAATCTTATAGATGATTAATCAAGAACACACAATAAATTGATAATGAAAAAACAGTATTTTGAACATGTAGATAGAACTTTGTTCCATAGCTCATGTACGCTATTATTTTCTAAAGAAGACGCGTATAACTTCCTGGGTTAATGTGTGGTCTTTGATTAACTTGACGTAGATGTGCGGATGTGCGGACGTGCGCCACAGTGTGTGGCCTCTAAGTTTTTTTTCTTCTTCTTCCTAATACTATAAAAGGCCCGAAGTGTCGCACCTTTTATAATGTACTAATATTAAAGGTCCCTGGATAAAAAATAAAATCCTCTATATAGTAATAAAGGATTGATAACAGTAAGTATATAGACAGTGGTCTATTCTGCATTTTGGCAGGCATCATTTTAAAACGAAATTACATACAGGTAGCAATGTTTATGTCCTCATACATGCAATCTATATGCATTATGTAATATATATATATATATGTGTGTGTGTGTGTGTGTGTGTGTACTCCATTAAGTTTTAAAATGGGTGCACTCACGCCAGATTACATTTATTGCTAACATTTTGAACAAAAAAGTGTTAGACTATTCATAAACTTCTGTCTTTATGATTTTGGAAATGTGTCAGACCCAGAGGTGTGTGGGTCATATCCGCCACAGGTAACTCTGTGGAAACACAACACATGCTTCTTGTATATAGCCTCTGGCTCTTTTGATACTCAGTTTATAATTCCTTGAAACAGACCCTAGCAACCATACAGCGCTGCCTCTCCGATCAGGTTTCCCAGAAACCCCGAACAACACGCATTCAGCTTGATACAATGTGCTGGCTCTGGGCCCACTTCCACTCAAGCAGAAGCTCAGTGTGCCCCCTGCCGTTGTTAATGTATGCAAAGGGGACTCATCGGATACTGAACTTCACACAATAGGCCTGCAAAAGAATTGGACATACTTGTGCTGGTGCAGTGGGGTACCATAGACATGACATGATTGTTCAAGTTATGGAGGAAAAAGCAGAGAAGGGTGCATTAATTGAATAATATTTACTGTCAAATCAAGAGACAAAGGCACCGATGATTGGTGGTGGAAAGTAGACACTTGTAGCTTACTTTTACTATCCGAAAAAGTTTACTCACTTAAATAACAAGTGTAAATATAAATGCTCAATAAAAGCTGCAACCACCAGATGTATCTAATGTGGACATTGTCCTTTGGAGGTAATAAAAACAAAGAAACATTGAATAACTGGTGTTGATTTGTTTATCTTATCGGAGCAACGTGTGAGTAGTGAGGTTTGACTGCATCCCATTGTCCTGGGAGATGTGTACATGATTTGTTCTGATGCTTTTATGAACTATTCACATTCTACATACATTTTGGTGTATTGCCATCTGTGCTCTCAGCTTCTCTGCACTGTCAATGCAGCCAGGGAATGACTGTAACCGCACTGTAGCAGCACTTTCTATCTATGTATTGTACATACGCACCGATGGCTTGTTTAATGGAACAGTTTCTGAATACGGGCTCTGTGGATTGATCCTTTGGTTACTTTAACATTATTTTTTTTATAGCATCTGGACCTGCTTTATAATAAAACAAGACATGGAAATCTCACTTTTTACAATATGGGACCTTTGAGTGTTATTAGCAGATATTCACATCAAATAATCGTTCATTGGGAAACAGCCCTGGTTGTTCTCATAAAGATGATGTACAATAAAACATATTTTAAACTAATGAGTTTAATTTATAATGTTGTGCACACAGTCACCGTTGATTAACTGCACAGTAAAAGGAGCAGCTTCTCTACGGCTAATTTTGAGCTGTAGCCGCCAGCTGACAAAATAAAATAAATTCCATTACATCTATAATGAAAGCAGGCCTAATCCAAAGGCATTAAGACATTCAAACAAGCAAACACAAACAAGCAAGTACAGATGATAAGAGACATTGAAAGGCAGATAAATAGAAGTCGGACTGACAAAAGAGTAAGGAAGTAAGTAATGACACCAACGTTTTAACCAGCTGGTAAAATGGCTGATGATTGTGCATGTGTGTTTGGGTGTTTCTCCAAGCAGACCAAGCTTTTGTGACGTTGGCCACCAACGACAGCTACGCCAAGGGAGCGATGGTTCTCGGCCAGTCGTTACGAAACCACAACACAACCAAGAAACTGGTCGCACTCTTGGGACCTCATGTTGCAGAACCTTGCAGGTAACACACATCACTGATATTGGTTGAATAATGGTCAAATGTCAATATCTAACACACACACACACACACACTGATACAATCATGCTGTCTGTGTTGTAGAGATGCACTTCGCTCCATTTTTGATGAGGTGCGCGTGGTGGACGTCATGGACTCAGGTGATGCGGCTCATCTGTCCCTGATGAAGCGTCCCGATCTGGGGGTAACATTCACCAAACTGCACTGCTGGACTCTCACACACTACAGCAAGTGTGTGTTCATGGATGCAGACACATTGGTGAGACAAAAACCTGACCACAGCACAGAATGTACACAAGTGGCAACAAAGAATCACCTTAGAGTTAAAAAAACAAAAGTAGTGTACACAAAAGTGTAAGTGTTTTTACTCTTAGAACACACTGTCCTTTAATCAGAACATTAAACAGTCTATGTTTCATGCATAGACTCTTCCAGAGCAAATTACTATACGGAATGTGGAAATATTGATAAATGAAACTCAATGTATTTATTTGACATTTATTTGAACATATTCAGGTGCTGTCAAATATAGATGAACTCTTTGAACGAGAGGAACTGTCTGCAGCGCCGGATCCTGGCTGGCCGGACTGTTTCAACTCGGGGGTGTTTGTCTTCAGGCCGTCCAATGAGACGCACGAGAAGCTGCTCACGTTCTGCAGTGAAAACGGCAGCTTCGATGGTGAGACCTGAGTGTTTTTTTTTTGTCACCTTCTTAAAGGCTCAGTAGAACACAATCTGAAGTCCCGATGTCCTAATCTAACCTCTGGTCTAACCTTACCCTCACACTGCCAGCTCGCCCCTGCTGTCCGTCTGTCTGTGGGTGTGTATTTCACATCATGCTGTCGTTTACTGTGTGCTGCATCCGCTCACAGCGTTGTCAACACTCAGGTTCTATTTATACCTGTCAGAAAGGACAGTCTGTGCTGTATGTGTGTGTGGTGTTGACCATTCACGTATGTATCATAGAGTGTCTGAATGGATTTCCACAGCCAGAAAGGAGGTCAGATACAATAAATGTTATGTAAATAAAAGAACATTCACATTTTTCTTATGTCTTTGAACTCCTCTACCATTCGCTAAGAGCAAAAATGCAGAATCATTCTAACAAGACTATTACTATTTGTTTATGTCAACATGCCAAACCAGAGCTCCTAGCCATCTCACATATTGCTCTACTTTATGAAATTATGTCTATCATTCTGAGTGTATTTGTGTGTGTCTGTTGTTGCAGGTGGAGATCAGGGAGTTCTCAACAGTTTCTTTAACACCTGGGCAACAGCAGATATTTCCAAGCACCTTCCCTTCATCTACAACCTCAGCAGTATCGCCATCTACTCCTACCTGCCGGCTTTTAAAAAGTTAGTACGCACGCACGCACGCACACACGCAGTGCATCCAGTGTTTCTGTAGCCGATTTATTGCTTTGATTCTGTAGCTTTCCTTATAAAACGTCAGGGTGCTTGTGTGTTATGAGGCATAAAGCTCATCCAAGGTCACTTCAAATGGTGTGTGTGTGTGTGTGTGTGTGTGTGTGTGTGTGTGTGTGTGTGTGTGTGTGTGGTGTGTGTGTGTGTGTGTGTGTGTGTGTGTGTGTGTGTGTGTGTGTGTGTGTGTGTGTGTGTGTGTGTGTGTGTGTGTGTGTGTGTGTGTGTGTGTGTGTGTGTGTGTGTGTGTGTGTGTGTGTGTGTGTGTGTGTGTGTGTGTGTGTGTGTGTGTGTGTGTGTGTGTGTGTGTGTGTGTGTTGAATTACAAGAAGCTGCAGAAATTTAGAGCAGGGGACAACACACATTCTGACACAACCTGCCTCAAAACAGAAGAGCTTCTGTTGCTACACCTGTATACTTTCCGTTCCGTTTATATCTGTACTGTGTGTGTCCTTCTGTCGAGGAGTTAGCTTCAGTAAGTGTTAAAGATGTACATTGCAAACAGTGGCAGCAACTCATTTCACAAATCTCAGCCTCTCTTTCTCTTCCACTCTTTCCTGACGTCTAACGCTCACTTTGCTTGCTGTGTTTTCACAGGTACGGCCATGATGCCAAGGTGGTGCACTTCCTGGGTAAGGTGAAGCCATGGAGCTACTCCTACGACGCTCAGAGAGACGAGGTGAAAGATCACGCCATGTCCCCTGACCAGTGCCATCTGCACCCCGACTACCTCCTCATGTGGTGGCAGCTCTATGCCAAATCTGTGCTGCCTTTACTGCAGCAGGCCTACGGGGACACTCCATTCAACAGCGGCTTCACAGAGCCAATTGAGGATGTACGTCAGCTTATGACGTGTGTGTGTGTGGTGTGTGTGTGTGTGTGTGTGTGTGTGGTGTGTGTGTGGTGGGGGGGGGGGGGGTCTGGTTGGGTGGGGGGGGGTCTGTGTATGTGTGTGGGTCTGTGTCGGTCTGTGTGTGTGTGTGAAAGATGAGTGTCCGGTTCTAGGTGTCATTGTGGTGGCTATGCATGTGTTGAAACATAAACCAGGATGGCTGTGATTGTGTCTTTAGCCTGTTGCATAATCGTCATGTCCTGACTGTGTCGAAACCTGTAATTACTAGGTGAATTCTTCTTTCTCTCGTACGTTCTCAAAATGGGTCAATCTATTTATTAATTTAGAATTTACCAAGTGGTGAAAGTGCCATGTATTGAATCTTTTTTTCCCACTTTATCTTAAACACCAAAACAGTGGTCTGGTTAGAAGACGTCAAGAAAAAGGTAGTTTTGCATTCCTCAGCACCAAAAGTTTTTCCAGTGGGTATTTCCAGTGATCGTAGTGGTGCCATGACTGCATGAAGAGCTTGCTGATATTGATGAAGCATGCAGGGTGGCTCCAACAGCTGTTCAGTTCTTCAGTAACTAGCAGGAAGTTGCTGCCTGTTGCAACAGAGTTATTCAGAAAAGGAAATCTGCCAAAACCTTATGGTAGCTTTGCCTAGTTCCTTGAAACTGTGCCATCTTGTGTCAAGTTTGTACAGTCATAAAATGTTGAATCATCTGAATCTTGCAATGTAGGGATGTTTAAAATGGTTCAGAGTGGTCACATAGTGGCCAAGAGTGGCAATCGCGGGATAGTGGCACAAGAAAATCTTTCCCCAAATTCTTTAGTCAGTTGCTTTAAAGGCATCATTATTTAGTGATCTGACCGGGGGGAAAAAAAGTGAACTTACTCTGTAAGACAGCAATATCCATCGTTTGCTAAGATTAGCCACCATGTGCTGCTGGTCATATCAGACCAGGAAAAAACAATAGCGGTTAAAAACAATCCCCGAGTGTTAGAGAAAGGTCTCGTTAATTATTCTTTCGAAATGTACATAGTCAAGGTTTAAAGTCCTCCTCCACTCAAAAATGTTGAGTTTGACACCAGAATACTATTGTCACATTTATCTGTTTCTCTGCGTTCACCTTAAATCAGACTTTAACAAGTGTACGTAGTTTGGAAGCCAATCATAGTCCAATGTGTAACTTACAGAAGTGTGATGTGGAAGCTTAAGGTCTCCAGTGCACCTGGGAATGGACTTTTCAGTTAAGTATGAGACATTTTGTGTCCAGTAGTTAAATCTTCAATACATTTCTCAAACCACAATATGTGATTGTTGTTAAATTCTCCTTCATTTTGCATGTTCTGTTAATGTGCTCTTATGTTTCAATTGGTTTGGACTTATTGAGCGTGTTATCCACTGTAGGAAACCAAACTTAGTTCATGTTAGCATAAACAACTTTTGTCATCTGTGAAACTCAACTCTTATCTGCTGCAAGTGTGTTGCAATGCAGGTCTAGTTTGCACTTTGGGTCTCCTGACGAAACCCTTGCATGAACTGATTGTGGGAAGTAAATAGTGTCCAGCCGAGTATGGCTGAATGTGGGGAAACCAGGCCTTATATAGTATTGCTCCAGGACCGTTTCATGATTCATTCATTCTTTCTCTGTCATGCAGGGTAAGATTCACGAGGATGTTAAAGAGCACCCGGCACCCTTCGCTCCTCCTCCCCAGAAGGTTTCATCACAGGAGAGGAAGCAGCGCTGGGAAGCGGGCCAGATCGACTACATGGGTGACGACTCCTTTGCCAACATTGAGCGAAAGCTCAACTCCTTTTTAAAGTAGCGCGCAGGCGAGGCAGCGTGACAGACAGAGAGAGCCCCAATCAAAGCTCTGTGTGGGTGGTGATTTTAATCACTGCTCAGCCAATCACAGGGGCTTGATTAGCAGGTGACTGGATGCATCTGTGCAACGTTTAGCCTCACTCTCTGCATCCTGTCAGTGTGTGTGAACGACAGGGAGTAGAAGTTTGACACAATTCCCATGATCTTTTACCGTTCATTTTGTGACCTCAAAGGGAAAGTTTGACACTTCAGGAAATACCCTTATTCGCTTTCTTGCTGAGTTAGACAAGAAGATTGATAGCACTCACTACATGTTTGTAGCCGTGATAATAAAAGCTACCACAAACAGCTGGTTAATGCTTAGTATAAAGACAGCACTGTGTACAACAGAGACTCCATGATTTGGTCCCATAACATAAAGTTTTTGTATTGCTACCGGACTATTTCTTGGCCAAAACCAGTAATTTCCTCAAGTCTCAGTTAGTTCAACTGCTTAGAGATACTTTGGCACATAACCTCCCATAAAACTACAAATTATTCTTCTTTTTGTACGGATTGAACAAATGAGATGCATGTTAATTAGCGAGCTTTAGAAGTACTGGTAGGTGGTTTCGGTTGTTCGGACAGAGCCAGGCTAGTTGTTGTCTTTATGCTAGGCGTTGGCTTCACTGTACCGACATGAGTGGTATAATCTTCTCATTTAATTCTCTGGAAGAAAGTGAATAAGCCTACTTCCCAAAATGTCGGGTTATTCCTTTAAGTGTTCTTGTGCACCTGATGGAGATGGAATAATAGTCCTGAGTCTTCTTAACCTGTGGAAACTTCCAGCAACAGAAACTGAAAAAGTGACCATGGGCAGATCCCATGGTTAAAGGGAAATCAATAAGTTTAAAAGTTGTTTCTGGAATTTACCACAACTCCTTTCCTGCAATAAGTCTCTCTCTCTCTATTTAAACCACTTAGAAGCAGATATGCAGCAACTGGCTCACTTCACTCTTCCTGATCTCCTTTCCAGCCAGTTATAATTATCTCGCTTTAATCAGACAGTGTTGACCTCACTAAAATACATACATGCATATAAAGTTCCTTATATGTGCCTCTGACACTCACCAGCAACGTGTGACCGACTGTGATCAAGTTTGTAATGTCTGGTTGTTGTTTTAGAGAAAAAACGGTCTGTTTGCATGGCACAGAGTGAAAAAATGGCTGAGTAATGTACTTCCTCCCGCATTCTAAAGGGACGTTAATAGTCAGTTTTTTATGTATTTGTGTGAGATTAAAGAATAGTGCGCTCCCCAGACATCTGTCATCTGCATGTTATGTCCCTGCCATGCCCGCATCCGTGTATCTTTGTGCCATGACCCGTTTCATCACTTCCTGTCTGCAGTGTAACCAGCTGCCTTATTACTGTTAACTGTTTACAAAACCTCACTTACTGGAACTGCTGCTAGTAGCACAACCAATTTAACTCGGATGAGTCCCTCCTTTGCTGTTACCAATACTTCCTTTACTTCACTCCAGCTGTGTGAACTATAGCTCCTGACAATAATAATACTCTCCTCACTCAACACTCCCCCAAAAAGAAGCTGGCAAGGTCGAGAGAAAAGTCCATATGTGATTTTTATCCAATTTTGTCAACCTGCTAAATCCCAAATATGCATGAGCGTGGAAGTGGAACATTATTATAGTAAGTGCCGACCTGTCCTGTTCCCCAGCTGTTAACTGTACATCCCTGTTGAAGCGCTAATAAAGAACTGGTGAAAGAAATCACCCTTTATCCAACCCTTCTGTCATCAGTTTCATTTTCTTTATACTCTCTTATATATTTATATTGATTAGATATCGGGCAGAACTGAATTGTTTGGTCAATGAGATGTCACAAAATAATGATAAATTGCCAATAGAAGTTCTGATGCCCGAGGTGACATCTTTAAATGTCTTGGTTTGTCCGACTAGTGAAACAAAAGTAAAAAGCATAAAATCCTCACATTTCAGAAGCACTTATTGTAACCATTTAAATTATTAAAATTGACCCAGATTCAATAAGATACACACTATTGTGTGTTAAACAAATAGTTTCCCTTTAATTTCATGTTCCAAAAGATGCTGTCTGATTAAATACAGTAACTACAAAGGTACAATATCAGTAGGCTGCATTTATTCAATCCAGAAATGGCAAGTAAGACAACAACATACAGAACATCTGAATTGTCAATATGCAAATTTAACAGCTGTTAAATTTGCATATTGACAAATCAAGATGCTACAAGTGTGTATTTCTTCTTCACTTTTGTCCCAGAGTAACAAGTCGTACAGTAGATCAAGACAAACAGCTCCTACACATCACATAAACAAAAATGAAAGCTTCCCAAGTGATGAATGAATCAGTACAAAACGTTAACATAGCAGTTAACCAACCTATACACAAACAATTTTTACTTTTCAATATAATGAAACAATCTGCAGCCCTTCAGATGTGAACTTTCTGAACCAACAAAATAGTCCACTGTTTGTGTTGTTCCCAAGTGATTAAACATCTACAGCTCCATCAGAGCTTTGATGTCATCAATGCGAGATGTTTTCCTTTCTGCGTTTGCGGAGCCAAAAGCCTTCTCCACCAGATCCTGCTTCTGCCTTTGGATCTTCACCATGTTCTCCTCCACTGAATCTTTGACAATGAACTGCAGCAACATACAAAATCAAAATATAGATACAATTATTATAGTCAGTGATCTTTCTCATGCACCTTTCTCTAGTATGAAACTATGGCCAATCCAAAAAGCGTTTAGTTTAAGAATATAATATATTGTACATACCGTAATCTATCATTTTAGAAAAAAATAAAAAAAAATAAAAATGGATTAGGATTTGTTTTGCAAAGATTGTTTGTTGATTGATTCTTTTCCCAATATTTTTTTACTAATTCACCTAAATATATTCTGCAGCAACTAAATCATATCCGTTTCCAGCAAAACAGACCAAAAGTAGAAAATACAGAAAATTGTGGAGAATGAAAATAGTTATAATGTGAAATGGTTATCCTGTGAACATGTATGGCCTATATAGAAAGGAGAAAAAGCTTTTGAGGTGAGGCAATTTTAGAACACAGGAATGTCAGCTTAGCAGAGTAAGACTGAGAGATAAGATAAGAAACTTGAGTGGGGGTTGCGACTCTGACAGGGAGTAAAAGCAGATTGTTCACCTATCCAATTTTGGTAAACATGCTTGAGTTTTAAACTTGCCAACACCCAGCCACAGCACGACCAATGGTGAAGCAGACAACTATAAGTCTACACCCACATTATGTAAAACAACTATAGGTCTACACCCATTCATACAACGTCAATAAAAAGACAGAGCAAGGGGAAAGTTTTTGGGAAAAGACTGCTGAAAGTTTCAGTACTCTAAAAAGCAAGTAAAAGCAAAGTCTGTATCCGTGAGTATTTTTGACTTGAGGTTGTGGACCTAACAAAATACATGTCATGTGCTTCTTTACAAATGAAATAAATGTCAGACTGACTGACAGGTGATGTGCATTCTTCTTAGAAAACAAATTTAGTTTTTAGAAATGCATCATGATATATCGTCTCTAGAAGTGTATTATTCAACTTTTGTTGAAAATCGCAAGACTATTGCAATACTTCTAGAATCACAACAAATGAAAATTGCATGAAAGCATCGAATCGAGACAAAAGCATATGATGCCAGCCCTAAAACACACACTGTTTTTAAGTCTTCACAGCATAAAATGGACTTGTTAAAGAACAAGTGATGCCTTGCCACAGAGAAGACAAGCACTAAGCTTTCACTGCAAACCCTGATAAAACAGTACAAACATCCAGTTTCTAACCTTTGTGACGATGACTTTCCTTGTCTGTCCCAGACGGTGACAGCGGTCAATACACTGCTCCTCAGTAGCAGGATTCCACGCCTGAAATACAGTAAATTGCAAGTGAACATGCAGCTCAAAATTATTTAGTTTTTTTCCCCAATAAAAGTATATGAATTTTAAAGATGTGGCAGAGATGGTCTTTATTTAAGATGAGGTGGCCCACTTCTACTGTAAAACACTGCTGAAAATCTTAATATGTAACGAAATCAGATAATATTTAATTAAACTTTTTTATTTTTTATTTAACCTTTATTTAACTAGGTTAGTCTCACAGAGATATAAAATCTCTTTTTCAAGAGAGACCTGGCCAAGATAGCGGAACAAATTAAATACATGTAACTAAAATGTTAAATCACAAAACAAACACAAAAGAGGCAAAGACACTTTGTCAATATTTACTGTCACTATTTACTGTCAGACTATCCTGACATGGCAAAAATGCCATTGTAAAAACAATTATACAAACAGGAAAAAAAAAAATCAAAGTGCCAATAAACCTGCAGTGACAACGTACTTTATTCATAGCCGGACAATTAATCAGCTAACAAACTTTTGTGTGTGGCATCATGCGAAATCCCTTCAGTGTGCACAACCTCATATGTAAAATAAGATGTGGTTATGTGTGTATATGTGTCTGGTTCCATGCCAAAATCAATACTTACAGGGTCCATGAGGAAAACATGAGAGGCGGCTGTCAAGTTTAGCCCCACCCCTCCAGCTTTGAGTGACAGAAGCATTATGGCAGGGCTGCCGGCTGCAGAGCTCTGAAACTCCTGGATGACCTGAGTCCTCTTCTTTTGGCTCATAGTGCCGTCCAAACGCACAAAACTGAAACCATGCTCTCTGGTGGAGAGGCCGGAGGGCAATCATGTCAACAGACAAGTCACAAAATAACGGAACATTTAATTAAGTTAATCTAGAAATTCTCTACTCGCTCTGCTGGTACACTGCTAACAAATCACATTTTCTTTCACTTCTACTACTATCTACATTGACAGGCATAATCATCTAGATCTGAACAAAAGGAGAGGTGGAACAGAAATGAATCATTTCCCCAAAGAGACACAAACAGCTTGTTTCCAATTTCTGATAAATACTATAATGGAGAAACCAATCTTTTCACAAAAAGGTAAACCACTCACTAAACTTCCAACATAGCTGTTGCAATAATGAAATGAGGCACAGATGTTTGAGTAGACTTCGGAGAGCTCTTTGCAGCTTTAAAACCCACTTAGACCTCCAGAACTTCTACTGTGAATGTGTGTATTACCTGAGTGGAGTCTCCAGTATGGAGAGAAAGCGTGTAAACTGAGAGACGACCAAATACTTAATGCTGCTGTCCTCACATCGCAGCCTGAGCAGGTTTCCCATCAATGCCTGCACCTGCAGAGACAAAAACAGAACTCTGCTCTCACATGGTTGCAGGCAAGGCCATTTTTCATCACTGTCACACTGCTGAAGAAGATGTATTAAGTGACTTCTGGTTAAGAATTAGGTCATTACAGCCAATATATCTCATTATTAAGGCATTTTGATGCCAAGTATGGAATGATGGAATTCAAGGCAATTCTGGATTTGAGGTTTTTTCCAATCACGGAGAACCTTTATCAGAAATGTTTGATCATTCTTGCTGATGTTGATCTTCTTACTGCACAATATAGACCAACAAACAAAAGAAAAATAATGAAATAGTCACTAATTGAACATAACACTTAATAAATATGTCAAACAGTAATTTGTCACAAACACAGAACATTAAAGGTTTGAATGTAAGAGAAGAGTAAAATGATTTGTAGGCAACTCAACAAGTTGCCAGAACATCTTGTTAAAGTCCAACTCAAGCAGATGTCATTGTTCAATTTTAAAACAATTTTGATCCCATGGGTAATAATATAGCCTCGGTATGTACAGTGTACCTTTGAGCTTGTCCTCCACTTATCAGAGTTTGTACTTTTC
Source organism: Etheostoma spectabile (assembly GCF_008692095.1). NCBI lineage: Eukaryota > Metazoa > Chordata > Actinopteri > Perciformes > Percidae > Etheostoma > Etheostoma spectabile. The sequence continues at coordinate 3,978,953 of NC_045752.1, forward strand.
TCTTCCTCCATTTCCTCCTGTGGAAACTCCACCAGTTCATTGGCCTTGATCTCACTTCGACAGAGAGGACAGCGTGCTGCTTCCTATGCACATACATTGAGCATAGAGAACAGATGGATCAGTTCATGTTTTAAAGCTAATTAACTGATTATATCGTACTAAAACTTGTTGTTTTGGTTAACAGTCAAATCACAATGTATTTTAAAGCCCTGCTGTCTGCTGAGGGCAGGACATGTACCTGCTCAGTGTTGATAACCTGGGCGATGCAGGGCCGGCAGTAAACATGGGCACAGTGTGTAATGACAGGCAGATGCACCGACTCCAAACACACAGAGCACTCCTCATCAGAGCCGCTGGCTAACACCAACCGTAGCTTGTCTATCAGACGCTCCCGCAGCTCTCCGGGTGTAGCTGCAGCACCTCCAGGCAAAAGATTTTATACATTAGGAAATAAATCAGAACATTAAATTGAGATCAGGACTGCACTGTAGATATAATTGAACGACACTAATTTTTTTTTTTTATAATGACATGAAGAGGAGTGTTCTAGGATTACACACATATTACACATGTTGGGTTGGGTTTACTTATTATTCTTTAAGATTATTTTTTCGGGCATTTTAGGCCTTTATTAGACAGGACAGCTGAAAAATAGAAAGGGGGAAAAAGAGGGAGAATGACATGGAGCAAAGGGCCTCAGGTCACTGCGGCAAGGAGTAAGCCTCTGTATAGTACATGGGGTGTATGTTCAACAAGGTGAACTACCCAGGCGCCCCAGAGTTCATATTACATATTAACCTCACAGTCTATATGCTCCTAAAACAGGGTTGGTATGTAAATGTAAACTTTCCCCCCATGTTACCATTTTAAAAAGGAATTGAATAATTACAAAGAAAGAGAGAGAGAGAGAGAAAGAGAGAGAGAGAGAGAGAGATCTAAAGGGGGCATGAAGAGAAAGTGCCCTCAATTTTCTCGCCCTATACGGGAGTGGACCTAGGTATGAGAGTGTATTGTACAACCAACTAAAAATAGGTTTAGTTCTATATATATATATATATATATATATATATATATATATATATATATATATATATATATATATATATATATATACATACACACACACATATCTCAAGTGACCCCAGGGCTCAAAAACTATGCTCTACTTTAGTCAGTGCTTACATTAGCCTCATATCTCTGTCCAGGTCTTACCCAGGTCTGAGGATGTTTTTGCCAGTAGATCAGGGTGGCAGCAGTGCTGTCGAAGCCTCATCAGGATGGCCAACACGTCGGCATAATTCCTCAACACTGTCCCTTCAGCTACGTACCTACACACCCAGTAAAGACAACTTCAACAAAATAGACCAATATGCAACAGCTGACAGTATACACCTGTAACATCTCCTGTAACAAGCATTTATCAACAGCTGTATGTTCTGTCAAGATAACGTTTCTTTATTTGTTGCTGCTCAGTTTTATCATGTTGTTTATTTATTTATTTAAATAAAATTGTATTTATTTATTTAATTTATTTATGTAAACATACATGCATATGTACACTGACACATACTTGCTGATGGTGTTTTTTCCCTCATTACGTGCCAGCTCGTACTCCTCTCTCTCTGTCTGGCTCAGCTCGACCTGCTCCACACATACTGCCTTCTCAGGCAGAGACACCAGGGGGCGCCCGTTCACCTCACTGCTCTTTGTTCGCCGCAGGGTGATGCACTTCACCAGGGTCTGAAGGTTCCTGTACAGCATTAATTGCAAGAGTTTCTTGATTATCAATAGTATAATATGACAAATGCTTGCATAGTAGTCACAATTACAACGTTTTATCCAACACTCACTCAACACTGGGGACTCAACCTAGTATTTTAGTTACCATGTAAGAAAACTATGAATGGTGACATACACCCACTGCAATTGTGTGTTCTGTCTAAATTGATAAAGTGACCTAATGATGTCAAGTCAATGCAGCCAGCACAGTCATTGTAGATTAGTAATGGCAGCAACAAGCGAGAAGTAGATTAATCATCGTTTCCAACAGCTGTGATTAACTTCTTCAGAGAGCAAGTCAAGTCAAAATTTATTTTAATAGCCCAAATTAAAAATTTATCTAAAAGGGCAAAATCTACAACATTTTACACCCTTTCAAATCTTTGGACCCTTGATTCCAACATGAAAAAACTCCTTTCCTAGTCTTTAAGAATGGAAAAAGGGAGACATCTCAGAAAGAGCAACAGAGGAGAGAACCCTCTTCAAGGATGGAGAGACAAGCAATAGACATTATACGGAGTAGACAAAATCTAGGGAAAAGTGTAAACATATAAGAATATTTATAGAATATGGCTTTAGTGACTATATCACAGTAGACAGCGCCCTCTGGAGTCGTATGACTACATTGCATCAGTGTGACAAAGTATCTGTAGCACTCACTGCAGGCCGGCCCTGTCTCCTCCAGTAACAGGTCTCTGGATCACTCTGTTCCACCACTCTCTCACATCAAAGGGCTTCAGACGCAGGAAGGCCAGCAGCATCCACAGGTCCTTCACACTGTTCTGGATAGGAGTACCTGGAGGGATGAACAAAAACACACAAACATTTGACAACTGCCTTAATAATAAAACTGTGTGTACTTTAATATGTCCTTCAAACATTCAGTGAAATGAGGATTTGTGGTGGCCACTTTAAATATGTAAGTGCTATTGGGATATTATCTCAATATATAGATATCCACAACATTTAATAAAGAATTCAAAATCACATGGTAAAAAATGTTCAACTAATTATCTCAAAGGTTTTGTGTTTTATTACAACAATCTAATCATCAAACAAATAAAGTACATACAATCTGTTTCTTTTAGACATGACAATTTTGAACCATGGAGACTATACGCAGACCCATTGAACAGTAATAAATTATCACCCAGCCCAAGTATGACTACCTATCTGTGTGTATGCGTGCGCGTGTGTGCGTGCGTGCGTGTTAAGGTGCAGGTAATACCTGACAAAATCCAGCGCCGCTGAGCTTTTAGGCCGAGAACAGCCTTACTCATCTGTGCATTTGGGTTTCTTACAACATGTCCTTCGTCCAGCACAACCCTCAGCCAATTGATGCTGTGGAGGGGACTCTTATTCTGAAAGGAAAACAAAAACATTATATTTGTTATTAAAAGAGAAGAAAAGACAAGTTATTTCTCAAGTCAAGTGAATATTGACATGAATTAAGTCCAGGTTCAGAAAAGACATCCATTAGCCGCCATTTAGAGGACTTTGCATATCAAAATAAGTTAATGTAACCTGCCCCACCGTATCAGGTGTGTCTCCCATGTTTTCTTTTCAGTGTCAACACCTTGGCTCACCTTACAGCTACAGAAATACATATACACTCACCCCAGAGTCAGCAGAGAGGACGTTGTAGGTGGTGATCACCACATCCTGAGAGGACAGAAAGGCCTTGCTCCTGTTACGCTCTGAGCCGTAATACAGATACACGTTTAGCTTCACGTTTGAACGCACATGCTGCTCCAACTGGTGCTGTACACACACACACACACACACACACACACACACACACACACACACACACACACACACACACACACACACACACACACACACACACACACACACACACACACACACACACACACACACACACACACACACACACACACACACACACACACACACACACACACACACACACACACACACACACACACACACACACACTTCAGGGATGGAAAGCATTGAATGTGGCACTTCCGCCATCAAAAGTTTACAAAATTACCAACTGGTCATTTGTTGATCTTTCACTTGCATTTCAATGCAGTCCTACTCTGTTATAGTACGCAGTTTTTAAAGTAAACAAGCTTCACCTATACTTGTTACTAAGCAGGAAAGAAAGCGTCTCATTGTGTGTGTTTTACTGTATGAGGCTGTATTCCTACCAGCCAGTTGCTGATCACAGAAAGCGGGCAGATGATGAGGGTCGTTCTAGCTGATAATTCATCTGGACTTTCAATGACGGAGGATTCCACACCTGCACATACAAACTCCAATGTCACTACAATTTTTTCCTTTTTGCCCTACTAAATAAATACAATATGTGAAACACAAGACACCAGGTAAAAACATGTTGACTGTTGGAACTCACTCTGTGTGGGACCGGCCTTCTTGCCAGTTTTCTTCTTCTTCTTTAAGCCTGTATCTGCTGCTGAGCCACCAAGTGCTGCAGCAAAGTCCAGATCTTCCAGCATCACTGGGGCCTCTGCACAGGAAGCAGATTAATGACTTATTTCAGAGGGGACGGCAATTATAATGGTATACAAGCTAAATTACAACAGCATTGAAATATGCCACCACCACTACAAAATAAATCAATTCACTGGTGTTTAAAAACAGTTGTCAAACTATTTTACATATTGCTTTCAACATGCACATATTTTGACACCCACATATTATAGTGCACAAATACTAAGAGGCCTTCCTGGGCCTGTACCTTTACTGGGCTTTCGCTTGTTGGCTTTCTTCTTTCCTTTGCTCGTACCTGTAAGTGGAGAAATTAGGTAGAAATGTATGCAAGCCACAAAATCCATGGAAGGAGGCAAAACAAGCAAACAGCATGGACAGACATATACAAGTTAAAAGGTAATATATACAGAGATGACAATCAGTTCTTACTGTTATCTGACTTGTCCACTATCTCCACTACCTCTGTCGTATTAACACAGATCCCCTCCACCTGAGGACTGACAAAGGGATGAGCATTTCAGATATATAGATGGACAGAAAAATGTATAGAAATATGTCCAGATGTGGTAAATTGCATCGTTGACTTTACACATGATTAAAACTATGCTGCTGTAATAAAAAACACATCACTGACAATATAATCTGAGCATAACAAATTCAGCGTAATTACACTTACAGGTTTGAGCATTGAGGACCAGCTGCTGACTGGCTCACTTCTGCTTTATCACCTGCACTGCTGCCTTCTGAAACAAAGACCCCACATAATCTCACCTGTTGTGCTCTTTTTCTGAACATGAGCAAGAAAGCTGATATATGGACAACTGTGATTACCTTGTGGTTTAGTTTTGGCTTTGATAGGTGAAGAGTGCTCCTCCTGAACACACAGAAACAACCACTTAGCAATGGTCAAACACTAGTTGCAGAATGCACATTTTCTGAACACATCCACACACAGCTACACTTACACATTTCTCCACAGGCAGAGGCTTTCCATTGTGAAAGTTGGTGAGAATCAGAGCAAGGGTTGTCAGAGTTTTCCCCTGGAAAACACAAGCAGGGGGTTTAATGTTGATTCATGTCTGCTTAAAAAGCTGTAGCGTAAAGCCTCTTATTGGGTTAAATGTAGAAGAAAAAATAAGTTTTATCTTCCTTTCTTTTCTGGAGAAAAAGTGAATTTTGAGGTTAACATTTACTGCCTCATTTTCAACACACATACAAAAAAGTTTAAAGAAAATGTTCTTTATTGTATATGGTAACAGGCAACTGACCAAACATCTTATCATGAGTTAATGTATAAATAAACTTGCAATTCACCAATAAACATAATTTTAGACAGCAACAATATCACATCAAGTGTTACCAGTCCCATGTCATCTGCCAGTATTCCTCCACGAATTCTCTCTGGCATTTCTTTGGCGGAGAAACACGTGAGGCTGTTATAGTAGAGCTCGCCTCTCTTCTCCCAAAAGGGTGGCAGCGCAGATTTGTTCTCTCGAGCACACATCCAGGACAGTGCCTGCTTCTGGTGAGGCAGGAGAGGCGTACCCACAGCCTGCAGACAAAAGAGAGCTGCATGTTCACATAGGCTGCATTAGGACAGTGATAGAAAAACTATTATTACAAGTTATTTCAGGCTAAGGTGAAAAGCAGATACATAAAATGCAGACAGATAAACAGATCAAATACGCACCTCGGCTGCTTCTTTCTCTCCATCTTTACTCTCCATCAGACCATCAAAGAGGTTGTCAAATGCATTCTTCAGCTGAAAGAAAAAAGGAATTACAACTGCTGGCTTAAGCCTTAAGTCTATTTCACAATGTTTAAACATTTCTGCATCTATAGCCATTCCACGTTAACTGTTGTTCAAAGTATAAGACAGCGTTATGTGGTTCATTTAAATTTTAAGGACTTTTTTAGCACTTGATTAAAAAGAGGGTTTTTTCAAGGTATTCTAGTACTTGTATTTTTATCCCCTCAAAATTCCCAGTAACTAATACCCGATAACCTGCTTAAAATAAATATCCAAAAACACGTGAGCTTCCTAGACGGTGGCTCAGTGGTAGAGCGGTTGCCTGCCAATCGGAAGGTTGGTGGTTCGATCCCTGCCCCTGCAGCCGAAGTGTCCTTGGGCAAGACACTGAACCCCGAGTTGCCCCCGGGGCTGCGCATCGGAGTGTGAATGTGTATGAATGTTTATCTGATGAGCAGGTGGCACCTTGTACGGCAGCCCTGGCCACAGTGTATGAATGTGTGTGAATGGTAAATGGTTCCTGTAGATGTAAAAGCACTTTGAGCAGTTGTTAAGACTGGAAAAGCGCTATATAAATACAGCACATTTACATTTACATTTAGACAGTTTTTGCTGCATCCTGTGTAAACAACACCGTTACATGATTGCTGTATAAAGGTCATGCTATACTGTTAAAAATTACATTAACTAAATTTAAGTAGATTACCTCTTCTGCAGTTAGTGGGATGGTCAATCCTTTTTTAGATGACATTGCACAAGCACCTTGACTATTAGAGGATTTCTGATATGTACCTACACACACACACACACACACACAATGACAATTGTTAATGACAATGACTGAAAACAACGTAGGCTACATGGTTAAGTGCGAGAGGTTTTCTACCAGGAGACAAGTGAGATCAGATGATTGAGGGTGTTTGTACCTGTTGCGCTGCTTCCACCTGTGTTCAGTTTAAATCCGCGACGTGCCATGCCTTCAATCACAGCATTTTTGTTCTCTTCTTTCCCCCAGAAGGACAGCATCACTGGCATGGTAAATTGGTTTTTTGTCCCTGAGGGTACCACTCTAACACAGGAACGAGACAACAATATACACAGAAACACAAAATCACACAATGTATCCTACTGTAATTTGGGTGGGCCTGAGCTCAAAGTTGATCTTAAAACCACTGAACAATAAAAATAGGATATCAATAACAAAAAGTTGAATCAAATGCAGATATTTATGGAGAGAAGCGGTCAACTGAGGCGGCCATTTATGCCTACATTCAATGTTAGTCAGGTGTTAGTGTAGGGTTTGTAGGCTAACACTCCTTAAGATGTTGAGAAAAATCTTTCTGACACTGAACGTCTCATCAGGGAATGACACTGACAGGTAAACAGTCTACTCACCCCTCTACTTTAGCCAAATTTTTGTCCATGACATGGGCCATGGCTGCTGCCAGCTCCCGCTTGATGTGACCCACTTGGTTGCCATAAATGTTGGCGACCATCACTGCATTGCGATCGTATGGATTCTCAGGCTGTCGCACTAAACCGACCATTTCCCCTTGATTCACCTGTTAAGAGAGCAAAACAGAGATGATTTTAAGGTGTCTAAATGTGGCATTTCTGTTTTGTCTTCGTTGTGGATATGTGCACTGGAGGATTAAAAGGTAACTGGTCCTCACCACCCCTGTGTAATATCTGAGGCCAACCACAGTGCCCTTCAGGTGGCCAAACAGCACGCTGCCATCTACATCTGGCTCCTCAGACGCTGCAGCTCTGATGGCCTGGGAGAGGGTCTCTACATTGGCCTCATAGGGGTCAGTAAAGAGGTTCACCTCACTGTACCTGTCCGAGCCGAACCTCCACCTGCTGGAAAACATGACAGCTGGAGCACAAGGACAGACAGACAGAGAGACAGAGAGAGAGAGAGAGTAAGAGTGGGAGAGAGGGGGGGGAGAGAGAGAGAGAGAGAGAGAGAGAGAGAGAGAGAGAGAGAGAGAGAGAGAGAGAGAGAGAGAGAGAGAGATGCAGAATAAGACACAAACAGACAAAAATGTCATTTTGACAAAGGTTTTGACTGATAACAGTAGAGGGCAGCTTCAACTGACAACCCGTAAAACAAACCAGTCCTGCGGGTGCACAGAAATGGCGCTACAGGTATTTTTATTTTTTATATCTGTGGTTATAACCTTATTTTTCACAGTCCATGGTTGTAGAAGGGCAACTTTACAAACTTTACGCTAAGGTTTAAATGCAGGTAACGTGACTAGCATTGGACTACATTTGAAGTTAATCTTGATAAATAGCAAAGCCAGCTAACCAAGTGTCCCACTCATATCTACCTACAGGTTGATGAGCTATTTAACGTTAGCTAATCAGTGACAGCTGCGGCAACGTTAACGTAGCTCGAAGATAGCGTAGCCTCATGTTAGCTAACGTTACTCATACAAAACTAACATTAGCTACCCATACAATTAAAACTGCTTGAAAAAATAACGTTAGCTAAATATTTACAGACACAATGTGTGATTTATATGTAATTAAAAATGTCATACTTCTTCTTCTTCTTCTTCTTCTTCTTTTCTTTTAATAGTGTTGTTTGGCGTTTTGGATGTGATGCTGTTGATGTTTATGCTACTTTCTGATAGTAGATTAGGAAACGTCAAGAAAGATGCCGTTAGTGTAGAACTTCCGGTAGCAACCTTCAAAATAAATACCTTGTAATGTGACATTTTTTTAATGATGCTATAAGTACACATTGTTTTGTTGTGTGCACATCTGTTTATAGTTTGAAATATAAATGATTAAATATTTTAAAAAAAAAATACAGTTGCTGCTGTCATTTCACTGCTAGCTGCATTGGCCTGTAGGTAACGATGTGATCCATTATATGCATCTGAAACTTGTCGTTTTTAAACATCATTGCAACATTCAGCCAGAACTGCAAACATGTATGGTGGAAGTTTTGCAACATTACAGTTCAAATACTACTAACTGAAAAGATTTTCTTTATTTATTTAAAAAACATTCAAATATACAAACATTTTATAATGGTACAGATTAACAAGAATATGAATTTAAATACATAAAAAATATTAATAACAGTACAACATTCATATTCTACTTTATAGAGCTCACGGTACATTTTGACAGATTCTTTTAATAATAATTTTTTTTTTTTTTCATTATTATTCTGAAATCAAAGTCACCTTGTTTCCGGTGTGTGTCCGTCTACTTTTACAGCCCGACGTAGTGCCAGTGCACAGCATTGGTGCAAAGCGGGAGCTCTTTTGCTTTTTGGCAGCTACACGAACTTTACGCGCTCTCTGCGTTCTGTCCGGTTTGTTCAGGGTTTGTCCAATGAGCGCTACGGAAGCCGGGTGGTTCAGATTGACCTCTTTGTTTTTACGACGTTCCGCTTCACCCACGCCAGGTTCTTCCCCGGGCCAAGCAAAGAGACAGTAGTGTTGGGGGAGAGAGACGGGATTAAAGCGTGTAATTAAAAACGAAATCGTTTTTCTCACCTCCAGGGAAGGTTTTGAAATCTCAGCGTCAGACGGGGCGGAGTTTCGGGAGTTTCGGCCGGAGTGCGGTTGATTTCTTTTGTGGTTGACAGCAACCGGTAAGTTTACATTTGCTCATTCAACACAGCCAATCAATTAGGCTTACATAAACATGGATTCTTTGGTAATAGTGTTGTTACTACTTACTTTATTAAGGCACAGGAAGCAGTCGGCCTGAGTGGCTTCTGTAACTGTGGAGGAGAAACTTTGCTAGTCTGGGAGATAAAAATAAAGTAGGCTACAGCAGTCACAAGATCCAGATCCTAGTGCTATATAGTAGGTATTGTGGCTTGCTTTCTTTTAAATTCAAACCAAAGCATGATAGTTAACGGGGACTCTGTAGTATTGTAATAACACATAAGACACACACAACATCTGTAAGAAGAGCCAATGGAGTCTGGCCTACTTTACTGAAATGGACATGTGAATATTTGAACAGTTCAGAAGCTGATTTAATAAAAAAAAGTAATTGAATAAAGCAGAAGACATGCGTGTGAAACATGTTTTTTGTAAGATTGACTATCACCTCGTTATTCTGTGCAACAATGCACAGTATAATCTATGTGTAGCGACACATTTCTTTGTATGCTTACAGCTCAGGGTTTGGCAATGATCACATCTGCAAAAGAAGCAGTAAACTGGCTAGATGTAATGTAAAGTTCTCTAAATAATTGTACCTATGTTTAGTTGCTTACCACCTGTGCTACCTTTAGCATTTAGGTCTTCATGTAGGAAGATAACAGAAACTATAATGGAAGAATGTGACTGGGGAAGTTTGGGCTCATGCCTTGTAGGCAGTAGCAGGGCCTCCTCAGTCATCCATGCACTAGAACCTGAAATTAACAGACGTCGACTATGAGTCGAGAGCTTGGTTTTGTACCTGGTACAAACTTTAGTGCAACCTTGGACTTCAGGGTGCCAGGTTGGTCATTTGATTCGTCAAAATGTTGACACAGGGGTGGGGCAGCTGTTGGAATAACAGGATAAGGTGTTCAAGTGCGGGTGTGCAGCTGGGCTGTGTGTTTACGCATCATTCACTGCCAGACCCATAATCAGTGACGTTAAACTGTAGAGGCAGTGTGTGTGCACATATATAGTACAAGTGTGTGTGTGTGTGTGTTTTGTATGTCTATCTGTGTGTTTCTGTGTGAGTGAGTGAATGAATTGTTTGTGTGTGTGTGTGTGTCGGCTTCATCACTCCTTCCAGGAAGTCCTCTGCAGAATTTCCTTTTATAGAAGCCAAATACAAAAGGCCTGCTGTCCACTTCCTGTAAACAGCTTGGTGGCGGTGTTTGCTGCGTTCTGGTTGGCCGGCCCGGTCCTGTGACCCTCTGGGGCTCGGGGAGTTCCAGGATGAGGAAGTGGGCTTCCCTTGATGGCTGCCAGCCACAGGGAATAGAAAGTGCTCTGATGCAGCGAGAGAACAAAGAATGAGGAGTATAGATTATAAAGGGTAGAGGGATTTGACAGGCTCTGAGGCACAGCGATGATGAAAAGAGAACTTCTGTAAATTAAGAACAGATGAGAGATGCAGTTGGATGCTGTCTGGATATGAAAAAGTCTGTGTGGTTAGCAAGCATGCAGAGTTTGAGGGAATGAATTAGAAAAATAAAAGCATAGGTAGAGCAATGTGAAGGAAAAGTGCAGCCTGCTATTAAAAATGGAACATATCCACATCAATAGAGCTAAAACGACTAGGAACAAAATAATCGTCAAACATTAGCTTGTTCCAGCATGAAAAGAGAGACTTTTTAAAGGTCCCATGACAGGAAAATTTCACTTTATGATTCTTTTTTAACATTAATGTGCGTTTACCCAGCCTGACTATGGTCCCCCAGTGGCTAGAAATGGCGATAAGTGAAGACCGAGCCCTGGGGATCCTGCTCTGCCTTTGAGAAAATGAAAGCTCAGATGGGCCGATCTGGAATCTTGCTCCTTATGAGGTCATAAGGGGCAAGGTTACGTCCCCTTTCTCTGCTTTGCCTGCCCAGAGAATTTGGCCCGCCCATGAGAGAGGGACATCATGGCTTTCAAACGAGCAAAGTGGCAGTTGGTCCCCCCCCCCCCCCCCCTCCCTCCTCAAAAGCTACAGACTCAGAAATGGAACAGCCTAAGGAAAGCTCATTGTGGGACTGGCTCTAGTGGCTGGAATTCTGCACCAAGGCTGAATTTTGGGAAAGAGACTTCAGATACAGTATTAGGGGACCAGTAAGGTCTATATAAAAGCATCCAAAGGGCACCATGTCATGGGACCTTTAAAATAAATTATATGATAAAATAATGTCCAAATTAATTATCAATGTAACCAATAACTATTTTCAATACCTCATAGGGTTTATTAGCCAGAGATAATTGACATCTGTAAAGCAGCTGCCTCACTGAGTGAAACTCTCTGAGATAAAAACTGTAAATTGCCACAAAAAGACCACGTTATGCACCAAGGAATGCTGTTAGGCCAAAAATGTAGTCGTCTTAATATAACTAAATGCATGTAAATGCTTTTCATTTCATAGCCATATTGTATAATAGACGAAAGCAAGCAAAGGTTCACATTTCTAAAGCTGTAACCACCAATCTTTGGCCTTTGTACTTGATAAATGGCTTAAAGGAATAGTTTGACATTGTGGGAAATAGGCACATTCCCTTTTTTTGCCAAGATTTAGATTAGAAGATCAATGTGATACATATCTGAAGCTAGCAGGCGAGGTTACCTTAGCTTAGCATTAAGACTGGAAACAGAGTTAGTTAGCTTGGCCCTGTCTGAAGCCAGTAACTTGGCATAGCACAGCAACATAGCCCACGGAACACGTGAGAGGCAGAATTGTTCATTTTTCTTGCTGTGTTTTTGGGTTAAGCTAAGCTAACTGGTTTCTGACTCCAGCTAATATGGATCTACTCTAACTCTAAGAAATAATATATCCCAAAATGTCCAAAAATTAGGTTAATGATTAAGCCATGATCTCTGCTAACAATTTAGCTAATTCATCCATTAAACATGTAAGTAGTGCTAGGGTGTGTGCAGTAAGAGAAACACACGAGCGTGTAGCCTGCGGTACTGGCTGCTGATCTGTTCACCTGCCAGCACCCCTCAAAGTTGTTTTTGCTACGCTCAGTAAGCTTACCTCAAAGCTACATAAAAGATGTTCATGTCTTCACAATGGAACCCCTGTTGGCATGGGAAGTGTGTGTGTTTTAGGGCAGGGAATAAGGAGGAGCGTGTGTAAGTGTGTGTGGACAGGAGAACACGCCCTAGCCCTGCAGCTATGGAATTCCTACTGAGGGACAACTTGTCTCAGCCTAGCCAGCCAGCAGCCAACATTCAGTCCAACACACACACGCACACACATTGACTTAGAAAATGCACATTAAGGCTGGACTGGGTCTAATTTTATCCTGCCGGGGCAAGAATACACTTGTCGTCCCATCCAAGATCGCTGAGGAATGAGGCCGCTTGCTAAGACCTGCCTTTAGAAAAGAAAAGAGGGGCAAGGAAACAGTGCGAGCTAAGTAGATAAATGAGCACTGGAGAAAGAGGTGCATACACTCGCTGGGAATACAACAGTTTTTATTTTTTCCTTGGTCTTCTGTAGGAAGCAGAAGAGGAAACGAACAGGTGAGTATCTAGCAGCTGTTATGGGCGAGACAAAGGCAATGAAAAGGTGTTTGGGGGTCTAAAGAGAGCTTGAGTTTCATGTTCGGTAAGGGGGGACTAGCTCATTGGGTAGTGTTTTTATAATGATGTGTCACATTGGGCAATATAAGGTTTGATCAGCTTACATGACTTAAGTGGGGAAAAGCCACTTTAGGTAGCTCACAGCCATCCTGGGATTCAAAATCATTGCATAGTAGTTAAGTCAACTTTATTGTCAAGTCTGCAATATGTGCCAGACATACAGAGGAATCAAAAATCTTTACTATCTGACCCAAAGTGCAATAAAGACACGTACAACAAGTATAAAATAAAAGACAAGTAATACAAATTAAGATAAAAAAAGACAAGTAATATACATGTAAAGTAATATATACATTTACTATACAATAATACATTCTAAATAGTGCAAATGTAAGGCAGAAACAAACAGTATAGAAAACTAAAGATATTGAAAATGTGGTGTATGAAATTAATAGTTCCGTAGAGTCAGTAGTAGTGACAGCTAGGATAGCTTCCATCATAAAGCATTTGACTAACAATGAATGAATCTGAATTGAATCTAACAATGAAACAATGAATCTTTCAGAAAGAATGCAGGGATCATTTGTCATTGAGGCAAGTTAGTGCTGATGTGTCAGCAAATGGCCTATGGACTCTCACTATGTGTGAAGTGGCTTTTTCGGTTACCTCAAAGGCCTAGTGTGTGTGTTGGTTAATGTGTTAAGGAAAGGAGTCTGTATCAAGATATCTTCACAGGTTCAAGGTTCATTAATTGCCATTATGCAACTTAGGTTTGCACAACAAAAAGCAGTTGTAGTCTCTTTATGCTATTAAAATAGCTGGCATATTAACATAAACAAATCCGGCAAAGTCCAACAACTTTGACTACATTTGAACACCGAGCGTCCCCGATACAAACACAGAGTCCGTCTCCCCTCGTCCTGTCAGAGTCCTGCGCTCTGTCGACACAGACCACGCTCTGCCTGTCAAGTAACGGTACGATCCGGGATGCCACGATGGAGCCAGGTCTCTGCATGTCCCGGTTTTCCTGATTGAACTTATTTTATCGTATTTTGTACCAGAGGGGAATCATGTTAGCAGAGCTGTTTCAGGGGGAGGATTTCTGTGTGAAGAAGAGGTCATAGGCATACCCACTGTACCTGAGCCATGTCTGTTATCCGGGTTTAATATGTGGTGTGTCATTGGCGGTCAGACACAGGAAGTGAGGAAACCTTTTGTTTGCTTCCTGTTTCCCCTCTGTGATGTCACCAAGAATGCAGAATACAGCTCAGAGTCGATCAAACTACTTGCAAGCTCTGCAAGACTGTAAGAGAGGTGTGAGTGTGTGAGTGTGTGAGAGTGAGTGTGTGAGTGAGTGTGTGTGTGTGTGTGTCTACAATTTCACCATATTAGTGTAATGGATAAAAAGAGTGTTTACTGTGGTGGAAGAAGAAGTACTCAAATTAAGAATCAATACATTCATTTTCAAATACTGAATTATGAGTAAACATACTTTCTTCACAATCCAACTTAATATGGCAAAAAGCAAGCCAAAAGGACTGGAAACCACTGGTTTAATAAACACCAATGCATTGCATTTTAAAACATTATCATATGTAGTGGAGGGAAAGTATGAAGTAGCATGAAATCAAGTATAAATACTGGAAAATTCCCTAAGTACAGTACTTGACTGTTGTCTTCATTGTGTTACTGAGGTTTCACTCTATCCAGCTCAGATTTACTCCTTACCGAGCTGTTTTTCTTTTCACTCCTCTCCCTTTAGCTCCACAGTTGTCATATCATTCTAAGGCTCTCTCTAACTCTTAGACACTCCCCTCTCTGTCTCTGTCTGTCTCTCTCTCTCTCTCTCTCTCTCTCTCTCTCTCTCTCTCTGCCCCTTTTCCTTCCTCATTCATGTGTAACCGTGAACAAGACTCAACACGTCACTTTGCCCATTCAGCGTTGCTTCCTGTTCACACTCTCTGTTCCCTTCGCTCCAACACTCGGTGCTGACCCACAGATTGGGGCATGGATGGATTAGTTAGGTCTGTAAGAGTTTTCCTTAATTTGTTGTTGAGTTGTTTCTTTCTCTGTGTGTAACGTAGGCTAAGCTTCTGTAGATTTACAGCCGTTTCTCAGCAGCATTTTGGGCTAACATGTATAGCTTTGACTAGCATTGTGAAATGTAAAAAAAAACAGGAAGAAGTAGTGAACCAGAAACTGAGTGTGCAACTGACTTACTGTATTTCTTGTATGCATTGTCTCATATGGTCTGTTTAGGGTTACGTGTGTGTAGATGTGTGACAGCGGAGTGTGTGAGGACAAGCCCCCCGCCCCCCCTGTCAGGATGAGCAGCCAAGGAGGAGGAGCCAAGGACCCCCAGTCGGCCAATCACAACTCTCGGCCACTGCCGTCAGTACCGGAGGAGAGGAAGTCCAGAAACAAGATAATCTCGATGTTTGCCCCTGAGAAAGGTGAGAGAGGTGGAGAACACAGACATTTACGTGGACACACATATGTGCAAAAAAACATGCAGTGCAGCAGAGGACCAACACGTTGACCCTTAACCTTTACTTGCAGGAGGCAGGAAGAAGGACCGCGACAAGGATAGGCCTGAGATCTCCTCCCCCTCGGACTTTGAACACACCATCCATGTGGGTTTTGATTCTGTCACTGGAGAGTTCACTGTAAGTATCCAACCTTGAATAATAATGTGAAATATGCTTGTTTATAATTGGGTCATTTTACAGACCAGAATTTGGCTTTCTGCACCATTCAAACTTCTAACATTTTGGATATAACCTTATTTTCTTTCTTGCTGAATTAGATGAGAAGATTGACATGACTCTCATACCTGTACACTAAATGTGTAGCTCGTCTTGAACCAATTAGCTTAGCTTAGCATTAGGACTGTAAACAGCTAGTCTGGCTCTTTCCAAATTCTCACTAATTTCCAGCTACATATGTACCATATAGACATGATAATTATATTAATTTACTCATTGGACTTTTAAAGTGTATTTTCTAGAGGTAGATCTCTGTATATGTTTTAATGTGTGTTTGTGCGTTTGTCCAGGGCATGCCGGAGCAGTGGGCACGTCTCCTGCAGACTTCAAACATCAGTAAATCGGAACAGAAACAGAATCCTCAGGCCGTCCTCGACATTCTGAAGTTCTACGACTCCACCAGTGGAAAACAGAAATACCTCAGTTTTTCCGCCTCGGGTCAGTTTTATTTAGCTGCACAAATAAATCAAAGTTTAATGTTGCAACTGTGCAGACTCACTCATCTGTCCTTACGCTTTAACTCTTTCAGATAAAGACTCACAGTTGGTGAGGATTTAATTCATCACTTCCACTCTCATTCATAACATTGAATTGAATACATTCAGCAGTTTCTGACTGTCACTAATCTACGTATGTTTGCTGTTGCAGTCAGGCAAGCAGGGTTCAGCGACCTCTCCATCAGGTGGAAAGGACGGAGACGATGATGAAGATGATGACACACCACCTCCAATTGTGGCACCGCGGCCAGAACACACAAAATCAGTGAGTCAGGATAGAAAGATTGTGATGTGTTGTTTTTAAAAACTTTAAAATATACTATACTATTTCATTGTGTGCCCTTTGTTGATACTGGTGGTTCACAGAGATACTTTTAGTCTTTAATACTTTTAAATAA
>NC_045752.1:3995859-4006976 GCF_008692095.1 Etheostoma spectabile
TATCCAATCGGCAAATTTACAAGCAGTTAAAAATAAGAAGGGACAAATCACGCCATGTCAGTATTCTTGAATTTGTTCCTGTGTTCGGGCAGATATACACGAGGTCGGTGATCGACCCACTCCCAGCTCCAGAGGTAGACGGCGCCTCTAAGGCAGGCGACAAACAGAAGAAGAAGGGAGGAGGAGGCAAGATGACCGACGAGGAGATCATGGAGAAACTCAGTATGTAAAACACACACGCACATACTGTACACGCCAGAAATGACACATTGCAAGCAGAGCCGCATCTATTTTTGGATCCCGTAGAACTGACTATTTCTTGATGACTCCTAGGAACAATTGTCAGCATTGGAGATCCTAAGAAGAAATACACCCGCTATGAGAAGATCGGCCAGGGGTGAGTCACAATTCAGGATAATTAGAACACTGAAAATGTTCAGGAATTTGATGGAAGCTGTTGAGAGGGTTGCTTGTCCAAACAGACCAAAAGGGGAAGGTTGTTACAGTTTTTTTTGTTTGTTTTTTTATTGGTAAACGACAGTGGTCACAACTGAAGCCACATGTCCAAAACTCTTAACAGTCTGCATAACCAAAAGTCACCTGAAATAAACAGCTAACATCACCCGCAAGACTCAGTCCAAGCACCACAACTCTTCACACCCGTCTCAAAACAGGCTCAGTGCAACTGAACACCATGAACAATCCTCACAGAAGTAACACACACTGTTACTCAGAACACACAAAGAGTAAAAACACTAGCATCAAACACCAGTACACAAATTAGAAACTTTTCATCTTTACAGTTTGAATAATTTTAGTGACTTCACACCTATCAATAGTTTCTTTAAAGAAAAGAGTCAAATTGTTACATTTTTATCTTATACCAGTTTTTGTAGTGTACAAAAAGGAATGAAAATCAGCAGTTTGCTTCAATAGCTATATCATTATATTTTGCTTGTAGTAGTTTATGTAATGACTGGATAAAAACTAAGGTACGTAATAACAAAGAACATTGGATGTCCTCTCTTGCCATGTACCTGCATCATCTCTAAATACAAAGTAATGTGTTTACATTCCTTTCATCGCCATTACCTTCTGAAAAAGCTTTTTTATAGCTGTGTGTGTAACCTCAGACATATTACCTGGACATATAATATGCATATTGCTCTGTTTGCTTTACCT
Organism: Etheostoma spectabile; assembly: GCF_008692095.1. Taxonomy (NCBI): domain Eukaryota; kingdom Metazoa; phylum Chordata; class Actinopteri; order Perciformes; family Percidae; genus Etheostoma; species Etheostoma spectabile. The sequence continues at coordinate 3,997,042 of NC_045752.1, forward strand.
GTTTGCTGTTTCTCTCAAACTGTACAGTGTGTGTATATATATATATATATATATATATATATATATATATATATATATATATATATACACAGTATAGTATGTGTTCACTAACAAGTCTTTCAGTTGAAATTACAATCAGCAGTGTTTGAAATACACCAGTCTGAAATCCATTCTGTTTTGAATGTGTGGTTAAGAGTTGTGACAGCAGTGTGTTAGCATTTGAACAAAGTGCTTTAAATCCACATTGTTGTGCAAGTTATGGTTAAAGTCATGGGATAAGTGTGTAGAGTTTCAAAAACTGTGTTCAAGCATTGAAAATCTAACTGAACTGCTGCTGTGCAGACTGGAGTTAGAGTTTTGCACATGTAGCTCCAGTCGTGTCCACTGTCGTTTAGCAATCGGATAAAACTGTAAAGGTTATTTCACTTCTTACTGTTTCTTACTTTCAGTGCATCCGGCACAGTTTACACGGCCATAGATGTTGCCACAGGACAAGAGGTAAGGTTACTTCTTCCTGTGTCTCTGCCTCTGCAAAACTGACCCGAACATCACTGGTAGGGTTGAAGCAATGGAAAGTAACCAAAAGAAATCCCTGTTGATTGAAGTGCTAATTCTGTTAATATTATACTATGTTGTAATTATTTTTATAGTTTAGGGAAGGCTTCTTTGTTTCAGTACAGATATTTTACATTTGTTAGGTTTCTGTAATATATAATATATATACTAGAAACCTTATCTATCTATCTATCTATCTATCAACTGTGTTCTCTCTAGGCAGCTTCCAAATTTGACAGTCCAAATTACAAAAAGTTAAAAGTGTTCATACGGTATAGACTAGTAGCAAGGTGATTAGTTGTACCTTGCAATTGCCCATAAAGCTCGCGTGTATAGGCTGTACCACTTTTACAGGATGTTGTGTTCTGCAGGTGGCCATCAAACAGATCAACTTGCAGAAGCAGCCGAAGAAAGAGCTGATTATCAATGAGATCCTGGTCATGAAGGAGATGAAGAACCCCAACATTGTCAACTTCGTAGATAGGTAACACCGACCTAACACACACAGTACAGACAGACGTACAGCACACATCCACAGCACCAACTGTGAGTCGACTTTTGACTGTGTGTGTGTCTGTGTGTGTCTGTGTACACCTTTTTTAGTTTCCTCGTGGGAGACGAGCTTTTCGTGGTGATGGAGTACCTGGCTGGTGGCTCCCTAACTGATGTTGTGACAGAGACATGCATGGACGAGGCTCAGATCGCCGCCGTGTGCAGAGAGGTAGGATTCTTTTCAGACAACTGAGCCTTGTCGTAAATAAAAAAAAAACTAAAAAAATGACTATTAAGCATCAGTGAAAACCAGTAAAAGCACCTGTGTCACATAATCCAAGTCTCGCATATTACTACAATAAGACATTATGACCTACTTACAGTACATTCTCTCATGTTAGCTTTTGGATCATTTATTGACCAGAGCCCGTATTTATCATAGGTCTTGTTGTAAGAGTTACTTACAAAAATGTATTGTCCTTGAGATCTAACAAACGTAATAAATGCATTTCCTTCCTCATGAAACATTTGCAAAGCCGATTTGTAATAAATGTTGAAAAACTGGATAGTTCACATCCAAGTTAACAAGCTTGCAGTCTTCTTTGTCTCCCCGGCATTTGCTGGCATATTGCTGTGTTCCTTTTGCACATTCCTGCCACCTGTTGGTCAGCTGAATAGTGTGATGAGATTGGCAGGAATGTGTCTAGTGTCACATGTGTGCTTATGCTTTTGGGGGATCCTAACCTTCCTCCCTCTCTGCGTCCAGGTCCTCCAGGCTCTGGAGTTTCTTCATGCCAACCAGGTCATCCACAGAGACATCAAGAGTGACAACGTATTGCTGGGGATGGACGGATCGGTCAAACTCAGTGAGGGAGAGCACTCGCATATATCTAACTGAATACGATTGCCACACTTTGTTTTAATTTGCTGATTTACTTTTAGTCTTAACTATGGTAAGGATCATGAATAAATTGATCTCAACAATTCCTTTTCCTCTTTGCAGCCGACTTTGGCTTCTGCGCCCAGATTACGCCCGAGCAGAGCAAACGCAGCACCATGGTGGGAACCCCGTACTGGATGGCTCCAGAGGTGGTTACCAGGAAAGCCTACGGGCCCAAAGTGGACATTTGGTCTTTGGGGATTATGGCCATAGAGATGGTGGAGGGAGAGCCTCCATATCTCAACGAGAACCCTCTCAGGGTGAGTGTGTGCTGGGAGAAAGAATGGAAAAGTGGCGGCCATTTTAGTGTTTGGTGGCATCTAGCAATTATTTTCAGTTGGTTATGTAATTTAGTCTTTTAGGTTAAAAGCTTTCAGAGAAATTCTCTTGGACAGAAGCAGGCTTTTTTCCACCTGTTCCCAGTCTCTGTGTTAAGCTAAGCTAACTGGCTGTAGCTTTATTTTTATCGGACTCATTTGAGCGTGGTGTTGGTCTTCTCATCTAAATGTAGTCAAGACAGCAATAAACATATTATCCAAAATGTTAGAACTTTTTCTTAACTTCCAATGGGAAAAGTAGTCCATAGTTCAGTTTCAGATTTTCCTATCAATCTTTCGGTGTCCCCATTGTGATCATTAAGGATCACATTTGATCATTAGTATTAACAAAAGGTCTGAAGTGGTTAAAGATCATGTTATACTGCTTTTCTCAACTTGATATTGTGCTCGTCTTAGGCATTGTATTTAATCGCCACCAATGGGACTCCGGAGCTGCAGAGTCCAGAGAAGCTGTCTCCGGTCTTCAGATCCTTCCTGACCCGCTGTCTGGAGATGGACGTGGAGAAAAGAGGATCAGGCAGAGAACTGCTGCAGGTAGAAAAGGCCTACACCCTTAATATAGGAATATATCCCTCTTAATCTACAGACCTTTTTCACAATTAATTGTTTTAACTGTTTATTATTGTCTTGATTATTTTCTAAAGAAATGTCAGAAAATAGCATAAAAGTGCCCAAGATGACACGTTTTGTCCAAATCCCTGTGCACACATTTTTCAGAGTTAATCCCGAAAATGTTCATTCTGCAACCCATTATGTTTCATGTGCGCACTTCTTTGTCCGTCTATCTGTAGCACCCATTCCTGAAGCTGGCCAAGCCTCTGTCCAGCCTCACCCCGCTCATCCTGGCAGCCAAGGAGGCCATGAGGAGCAACCGCTAAATCCCAGTCTCTAAGGACTATAAGAGCTGACGCCAATGGCACCCAAACCAGCCGGCATCTTCTACTGGTCTCAGCACCCTGCTAGTGTTTGTTTCTTCAAAGGGTCACAAAATGCTTCTCCACTCCTTCCAGTGTTTTTTTTTTTTTTTTTGTACTGCTGCCAGATTTGTCTTACGTTTTGTGCCTTTTTCTAAAGCCGCATACAGCCATAATGGTTTTTCTCTTTGTTGCATCCAGAGCATGTGTGTGTTGTTGATGTCGACACTGGTTGCTACAATATGCATATCAGGAATGCGTGGATCGCAATTGCAAAGGTTCAAGACTCTTTGCACACCAACGGCCGTATTCACAAAGGATCTTTTCCCTCAGAGTGTTTTTTTGTTTGGCAAAGTTCTTCAGGGCTGCAAACTGCATATGTACAAGGAGCGGCAAGTTGTGCAAATCGTCATCTCTGGTATTACTGGATTGTTTTAAATTTGCAAGTGAGTTGATATTAATATTCTCGCTGGCCATTAAAATGTAATTTTAGTAGTTGTTTATCATATTTTGTTGGCCTATTACCCACAGCAGGTAGTGATTTACCATAGGAGCCCTTTAGACTTAAAGTTTGGACAAATGCATTCTTTATTTTTAATGTCTTCTCACTCGGCCGGTTAGGAGCTGAAAATGAAATTATTTTGTATTAGATAACCTTTGCTGGAACCTTTGCAACTGGTTTCCATGGTTGCTGTTTCTGTGGTGGTTACACATGTGCATCCTGTTCCAGTTTTGAACATGACATGGAAAACTAAAGTGTCCCAATACTGTACTGGACTGTGGCTCACAGCATGGGACAGTGCAGTCTTTGTGCACTGGGAAATACAAATCAGTGTGTCTGTTTGACCCTGTGTCTTACTGAAAATGAACCCATTCTATTAAAAGGAATGGGATTCTAGTTTCTGTACAATTTTTATAATGGTAGATTTTTTCTGTTATGTGTTTCCACCCTCTGGTGGCAGCTTCGGGTGTTATCAAGCACCAACACATTTGTCATTAACACTCAAACTCTACACACATCTGCTCATCAGACTCTCTGTGCAGGCTCTTCTAATAACTATGCAAACCCGTCTGAACAATCTGATTTGTTTAAAGCCACATTTCTATCTCTAGGATGTTTCTTCTAGATGTTCGGTTTGTCTTTAGGTGTGCCTTTTACACTAGACACCTTACTGTCAGTGTGTTGGTGTGAGTACAACACAAAGACTGTATAAAATTGTCCGAATATGTTCAACTGGAGGAAGACTTTGCATTATTTTTGTATATTATGTATTGGTGATGTCCTATATTTTTAACAGCTTTTAAAAAGTATGTATATCATTGTTTTATATTTGTTACTAACACAACAGAAGGCAAATTTGTTTTTGTGTACCAATTCATTCTCAGTTCCCTGAACTGTATTTTTATGGCCTTCAAATCATAAATTGTATTGATAAGCCTAAGACAGTCGAGCAGTATTAGGAAATGCTTGTTTTAACCTGCTTGGAGTATCAAAAGAGATTGGTTTATACCTCATTTTCCAGCATGAATAGCCAATCACTAGAACACATTTAAAAACATTGACTAAATGTGCCTTTATTAGATACATGATGCATTAAAACCCACACAAATGGTACTCAACAGGTTGACACACACATACTGAATACTTGCGAATACTATTTACACGCTGGAAATACCCTGTTATGTTGCTTTTGACCAGAACACACATTCCAGTTATACATGTAATATGGATGATTGAAGAGTGTAACATGAATGTGTTGTTGTTAATCATGAAACCAACAACTTCTGGCATTGAATATCATCCAAACAGTATGTAAATTATTAAAGGTGGACCTTAATAGGCTTCTGTCTGGATTACTGATGGGTCCTAACCGGGCTTAGGGGCCCCGTGTGGTCCGGGGCCCCTGGGCAAGTGCTTCTGAGAGTTTAAAGGGGATAGCATTCATTTTGGAAAGTTAAACACACTAGAATGAGATGAAAAAATCACCACCACAGATAAGTAAAATACAGACGCAACAAAACCACAAAGAGATGTTAAAGGACAAAAAAATACACACAAGGAGACGCAAAACCGACAAAACTACTTCTTAGAGACACCAAACAGCCGCAGAAAGAAACAAATCAACCTCAAAGGCTAAAAAAAACCCTACTTTAAATAGAAAAATAACATACATCTATACAAAATGTCTACAGAGACTGAGTATCTTGCTCCTATAAAGCAGTGATGGGGTGGGGGCTGTGTTCTGTCCATAATGTGAATGATTAAAATGAATTTTCTTTATCCTGTTTTGACACAAGATAGCATAGCAGTATCATTCTTTATGTGGCAGAAACATAGACAACTCTCACAGCCACATGCTTGTCCACCCACATACAGAATTTGAATATCTGTTGTGCTTCCCTGCACATCAGCAGGTTTTTAGGCGCCAAGTCTTACGCCAAGTAACACATTATTTTGTTATTTTATCTCACACAAGCATACATCCATAATGAAAATGTTACGGGTTTTCCTGGTGATACTGGCAGTCCAATTCCAGGGTGAGATACTGATTTGATGTAATTGAGTGTGTAGCAAGCACACTAACCAACCTTTAAATATTTACTGTAGTTGGTTTTATGTTAGAACGGTTCTTGATATAATATATTGCATGCAGTGTTTTATTTTCTAACAAACTTTATTGGTCACATACAAACAGCAAAATTATATTACTGCATTTAACTCATTGTAAATATGAGACGCAGTGGACAGCTATACATACAGCATCTGGGGAGCAGCTTGGGGCTCAGTGTCTTGCTCAGGGACACTTGGACATGTGGCCAGAGGAGCCTGGCATTGATACGCCCACCTTGTGGTTACTGGGTGACCATTCTACCTCCAAGCCACAAGCCACCCAACATGCTCAATGACCAATCCAACCTTGACTCAGTCTCCTGTATCAAACTCTGTTGGTGTGGGAGAGTCAGCCTCTCTGAGCTGCACAGCCGGAACAGGAGTTGATGGTGATCTCAGTTGGTACCTGCAGAAACCTGGGCCAACTCCCAAACGGCTGTTTTACAAAATAAATAGCCGTCAATCTGGTACTCGGAGTTATTTCAGCAGCAGTGGAGTCCAGGATGAAGATGCAGGAGATTACAACTGTATGGGAGCATATCATATACAGTGATACAGAGTCATCCAAAAACCTCCCTCAAATTAGACTCACTGTGTTGCAGCTGTGACCTGCTGCAGGAGATTCTATGCACCACTGCTCACCTGGAACTAGCACAGCCACCCAAAGCACAACTTAACAGAAACTTCATCAAGTTCAACCCCGATCAAAAGGGGAAGTGAAACTCAGATGTCCATTTCCCTGACAATCAGGTTCTCTTCCCTTTTACAGTTCCAGATGGCCAATTTAGCACACAGTGACAAGAAACAATAAAATTAAATACAGAAGACATGAAGTTCTCTTTTTACCCATAATCTAAAGTACACTGTAGACAGGCAACAGGTAATACAACTAAATACAGTGTACATTGTGACTATACATGATGAATGTATTTCTGATGTGTACTATAGGCTTTTATATGACACAAAAATCTAGATTCAGTGAGCAGACCTTTACAGTCAAGATCTCCTCCCTTATGTGTTTCTGCCACACATGTTGTGTTTCTACTCAGTGGACGTGAAAACAAGGGAAATCAAAGTGAATCAAACTGTCAGTTGTGTTAGATGTGGATATGCAGCGGACCCCAACACATGAAAGAGATACTCAAGAGATGCTTAACTGCCACTGCACCCCACCTCTGTTTGTTCTGTTTGCATTCTTAAATGTGTTTTGCATGATTTTTATGCATCACTGCTCCTCGCAGTTTTAAGTTCTTATGACACAGAGAGGCTGAACTGTTTCCATGCACTCCCACTGAAAACTGCATCAGGATGATGTTGCCAATTACTCTGTTTGTCATGTTGGGTTTTCTGAGTCAGGGTGAGAGATTTTGACTAAGTAGCTGACATTTAAGGAGAATATGTCATGTTGTGCAATTTCTGTTCTTTTAATTTTTACCTCCAGTTTTCTTTATGTTTTGGTCTTCTTATTATTATATTTGAAACTGCCGCTCCGTGTTGTTAGCTATTTAACATTTTTTCTAAGGTCACATTTCCTTTCTTATTTTAGAGTCTTCTGCCAACAATTTTCTGACTCAGGCTGACAAATCCAAGTCTGTCAGTCTTGAAGGGACTGTGACCATCAGCGCCTCAGGGAGTTCAGATATTGGTGGTGATCTCAGTTGGTACCTTCAGAAACGGACAGGCTCTAAAGCTCTCATATACAGCGCATCACATCTCTTTCACTGGAACTCCGTCTCGATTCAGTGGCAGAGATTGGTTCTCACTACACTTTAACCACAGTGGTGTTAAGGCTGAAGATGCTGGAGATTACTACTTGTGGGTGCTCATGGTGATGGCTGTTCACACAGTGATTTAGAGCTGTACAAAAACTCCTCAGTTTGATGAAGTGAAAGAGGCCTGCTGCAGGTGCAGAGGGTTGTGTGAGAGCTGTGATGAGGAGAACTGGTCCGTGAAACAAACACAAGAGTCACAAGCAGAACCACAATCAATCTAAATAAAACTGACACACACTCACAAACACTTACATTATAAGTTTTAAACTAGTGATAAACTATATTTATCAGTTAATTTAACTCTTTATATGTAAAGTGGAAACGTTAAATTCTTTTTGGAGTGTAGCCAATGGCATCAAATACTTTAAGAGTGTCTTATTATAGCTGCACTAATAAAAAAACTAAAAAAACTAAAAAAGATTTTAAAACTCAAAAAGCAGCATTTTAAATTCAAATGTTGCACAAAAATACTACATATCCTGAGCTATTGTATAATATCAGGTGTGATCCTGGGATGATCAAGAAGGTATTTCTCATTTCACATTCAATTATAAAATGAATACAAAGACACTGAATCATTGTAATCCACAGTTTTATTTAATGATAGTTTAATGTTCATACCACATGTTTGAGGAATGAATACTTTCTCTTTAAGTGAAACTAATTAAATTCAGTGTAACTTGAAAGTGATGAACACAAAGAAGAACATGCAGACGATGAGTATTAGAAAGCAACATGCACACTAAAACACAGAGTAGAGAGCTGGGAAACGTGCAGAAATATGTGAGCAGAGGGACGTGCAGCTTCACAAGATCTCTATCAAAGAAGCAGCAGCATTCAGACAGGAAGTGTGCTGAAGCTCTACTCTGAGCAGCGGTCAGGGTCCAGGCTTGAGTGACAGGGCTCGTCCATTCAGACTGGCCTCACAGCTCACTGAGCCCGCCTTCCTCCACTGGTCTGCAGAGAGGCTCAGGTTGGTCCAGCTGTAGTAGCGGCCGTCACTCCCCAGGACCTCCAGGCTGTGGACACCCTGAGGAGCTGCTGCTGCCCACCTTCCAGCCCAGCCTCAGGCTGAGGGGAAGCCCCCGCGGCAGACACCCCAGTGTGGCACTGTCCTGTGCAGCTCTCTGGAGGGGGGGAGGAGGCTCAGGTGGGACGCACCCAACCCACTGGAGGAGAGAGGGGGGGAGGAAAGCAGAGGAATCGAGTGAAGGTTGGACATAAAGAAACATGACCTACAGGTCATTTCTCATATCTGATCAATAAAACAGAATAACTTGCTGCTGTTGCTCTAAAAATCATCAGTATCAGACCATCAGACACATGGTTCAGGTGGAAATGCAACTAAAACGGTCTTGATAATTTATGATGATGACATCTTCATATGTGTTTCTATGTGGACAGTGAACATCTCGTCCCTGTGATGATTTCTTCTGTTTAAACTGACAGGCTGAAACACTCCTGTGAACACAGTTCAAACCGTTGTCATCTGTCTCTTTCACTTCCTTTCCAATACATGTCAAATGAATGAACGTGAACACAAAGGAAACTGCATTTACTGATCAAATCACATTCGTATTAAACAAGAAACACCAGATTTTAATTCCAAAAACATTTTTGAAAAGTGTGACAATTAAGATTACATTTTGAAGAATGTTAATTGGTCAAATTCCACTTTAAAATGTGCATGAAATTATGTTTTATATTTGTTATTATTACAAATAGAATAGTATAATTATTTTTTCTGTTACGTTACATTTCATTATCTACAGACTGAATTAACATTGATTTTTGCAAAGTTTCCTCTCAGATTGTGAGCTCAACCTCACTTCATAAAATAATAATAATAAATTCAAACAACATACAATCACTAAACTTGATAACAATATTCAATATTTGATGAGAAGTTATATCTGCTGTAGGTTGTATAAAATAAATAATCTGTGGTACTTACAGTCAACGGTGAGTTTGGTTCCTCCACCAAAAGTCCACCACAGTGATACAAACTCATGAAGTGGCCGTACAAAAACCTCCTGCACTGGGAACAAGCCTCTATCCACTGAAAACTCTCTTTTTTGGTCTCTACACTTCAACAGTATTAATTTATGTAATGCACTAAATTAATTAACTCGTTCGACTTGAAATTGTTTCAACAATCAACATAATTTTTACTCATTTTATTGTTACTAATCACATTCAAGTGACAAACAGTTAATTTCCCCCTGTAATATATTTTCAAAATGATTTTTTCATCATTTGGAAAACTACAAATTAAAAAAGCAAAATGTGTTTAAATAAATCTTGATCTACAAC
>NC_045752.1:4006986-4007539 GCF_008692095.1 Etheostoma spectabile
AAAACTTTCAAAAGAAAATTGTTAATCTCAGGTAAATAAAGGAGAAGAAATACACAGAGTATACCAACCACGATGACGTCATTTATTCAAAATGTTTAAAATCCTCAATTCTGCTATTAATCTATTTTTTTCCATCATAATAACTCCGTAGATGGTGTTAATCCAAGCAGTATTCCTCCTGATGTAGTGTCCCACGTTGCCTTCAGTCTGTTGAGAGCAGAGAGCATTTCCATAGAGAGGAGGCTTTGCATGGTCAGCTGATCTCAGTGACTGAGAAGGTTTATAGTCTGGGAGTTTCAACACGCAGGACTCAGATCTGTTCAATAACAACAGCAGAAAGCACGACCACCATGACTCTCCTCACCATCCTCATTGGACGCCTGGCCTGCTGCGTCTTACGGTCATTCACCGCAACATTTCACACATCATGTGCTCCTTCTCTCTTTAATTTTGCATGATAAATGATATGATTGGTTTTTGTCTGCAGGATGCAGCGGTCAGGGGACTGTGACTCAGCCTCCAGTAGTGACATCTACTCAGGCTCCCCTGTCAC
>NC_045752.1:4007619-4007761 GCF_008692095.1 Etheostoma spectabile
TGACGGAGATTGGGCTATGTTCTGGTATCAACAGAAATCTGGACAGACTCCAAAGCTCCTGATAAGATACGCTCACACCCTTGAATCAGGAACACCAGCTCGGTTTAGTGGCAGTGGAAGCAGCTCTGACTTCACTTTGACC
>NC_045752.1:4007935-4008107 GCF_008692095.1 Etheostoma spectabile
ACTGAACATAGAGCTCAAAATACACATTCACACTAATATACTGTATATACTAATATGTAATTTTTTTCTTCTTAGTTCTGATTTTATTATTTATATTGCATTTTCTTTTAAATGAATCAGCACTACATCATGTTGTGTTTACATTTTCTGTTGTCCAATCACGTATTTAGAA
>NC_045752.1:4008172-4008328 GCF_008692095.1 Etheostoma spectabile
TAAGTTCAGGACAACTTTCAAAGGTAACTATATTAAATTGATCAATTCAAAGCTTTTCATTTCCCACAGAGAGGAGTATCAATATCTTATTACTGTTTATTAAATAAAAGACCAAAGACTTCATCATGTTATTCATCAGTCAAAGCTTTATTAGCA
>NC_045752.1:4008438-4020252 GCF_008692095.1 Etheostoma spectabile
AGCAGTGCAGTTCTCTGTCACACAAAGCTTTAGTTTCCTCTACAAACACTGGAACTCCCATGGATCAGAGCAGCAGGTGTGTTCCTCCCCCCCTCCCCCACAGAGCTCCTGTCTTGGGCTCCAGCCAGCCCCTCTAGCCCTTACACTGGCTCCTGTGGAGGGACTGGTTCTGGTTGATGAGCCATGTATGGACGGACATTGCCCAGGAGTACAGCTCTCTAACATCCAGTGCTACCTGGCTCAGGCTAGGGTGACTGCTGCTGCGTAGGCGTCCACTGTCTCCTCCTCCGAGGAGCTGCTCAGGACCCCTCTGTCACCTCTGTACCGTCCAGCTCCCAGCTCACCACGGCTCCCTGGGGAGAGTAGCACAGTCAGCAGGCACGACCAGCGTTGCCGAGCCCCCAGAGAGCTGCTAGAGGAAGGGGGAAGCAGAGAGACTGATGGCTGCAGGACCTCTGACATGGAACAGCGTGGAAGTGGGGACAGCAGAGAGACACCAAGGAGCGACATTAACTTCTACTGAAGGGACAGACAACTGCACATAAGACACTTGATACATGACAGAGGTTCCACACTACTGGGGAGTAGCGCTGTGTGAGGGATACTCTGTGGTGGAATGTAACCTAGTACGTTACTACAGTAATGTACAAAATTGAATGGTACTTGCCTTAACTTGAGTATTCTCATTTCATGATACTTCATACTTCTACTCTACAATAGTTAAGAGGGAAATATTGTACTTTTTACTCCACTACATTAATCTAACAGCTTTTTGAACACAAAACACATGTAATTAAAAAATACTATGTTTTATGTTACAATAAACTCTCCAACAACATGCAGGTCTACAAGTACAGCTGAAACGATTAGATGATTCACCCCAGAACTTTTCAGATCGTTTCTGGTTTCTAAAATTTGACGTTTTTTCTGAATTGACTACTTTTACTTTTACATCTTCAAGTACATTTTCCTGATGATCCTCATTCCACTGCTGGTGATGCTGTGATCACAGAGAGGAGAGGAGCTGAGCATTTTAAATTTAAAGCAATTACTCTTTAAAAAATACTGTTGAACTCATCATAAGCATGAATAAGACAACAATTTACATGACTTTAAAGGTTTAAATCTTATATAGAATATGAATTAAAGTTCACTAAATTAAAACTTCTCATCTGCTTTATGATGTCTGACGGTAAATAACTCATCCCTGAGATGATTTTCTTTTGAAAGAAATGTAACATCTGTGTACAGTTCAAGACTTAGTCATCTGTCTGTTTCACTTCCTTTTCACCACTTCAAACTAACGGACTGTGAAGTTGAACTACAACGATACAGCAAATAAATTTAATCTCACTTACTTGTCATAACAATATATTTTACACCAAACAATTGTTTAAATGTTAGCATAAACAAACTTGGAACTACATTTTGCTGCTATTTTCTGAACTATAAAAAAAATTTCAGAGAAGTTTCAAACCATATTTTGTGAAAAAATCTGTATCTGTATCTGATAAAAGAAATCTGTATATATTTTATCATAACATCATCTTTAATACTAAAATAATCCAAAGTTTCTACTGTTCTCAATCAGTCCACAGGGAGATGTAGCCTCTACTGACTCACCTCATCTCTCCTTTCTGTTTCACAAGGACAGGTGTGCATGAATGTGTTTTGCATGATTTTCATGCATCACTGCTCCTCACAGTTTTAAGTTTCTTATGGCACAGAGAGTCTGAACTGTTTCCATGCTCTCACCACTGAAAACTGCATCAGGATGATGTTGCCAATAACTCTGTTTGTCATGTGTTGGGTTTTGCTGAGTCGGGTGAGAGATTCTGACTAAGTAGCTGACATTTAAGGAGAATTTGTTGTGTTGTGCAATTTCTGTTTGTTCTTTTAATGTTTACGTCCAGTTTTCTTTATGTTTTGGTCTTCTCATTATTATAATTTAAACTGCTGCTTGTTGTTAGCTATTTAACATTTATTCTTAAGGTCACATTTCTTTTCTTATTTCAGAGTCTTCTGCCAACAATTTTCTGACTCAGGCTGACAAATCCAAGTCTGTCAGTCTTGAAGGGACTGTGACCATCAGCGCCTCGGGGAGTTCAAATATTGGTGCTGATCTCAGTTGGTACCTTCAGAAACCTGGACAGGCTCCTAAGCTTCTTATATACAGCGCATCCACTCTCTTCACTGGAACTCCGTCTCGATTCAGTGGCAGTAGATCTGGTTCTCACTACACTTTAACCATCAGTGGTTTTAAGGCTGAAGATGCTGGAGATTACTACTGTCTGGGTGCTCATGGTGGTGGAGTGTTCACACAGTGATTTAGAGCCGTACAAAAACCTCCTTCAGTTTGAGTGAAGTGAAAGCGGCCTGCTGCAGGTGCAGAGGGTTGGTGAAGAGACTGTGATGAGGAGAACTGGTCCAGTGAACACAACACAAGAGTCATCAAGCAGAACCACAATCAATCTAAATAAAACTGACACACACTCACAGACGCTCTAACACATCTAGATTCAAACTATATGTATATAAGTATATTCTTCTCAGTTAATTTAACTCTTTATAGGTAAAATGGGAAAGTTACATTATTGTTGGTATATTGCCATTGATATCAAAACCACATTTAACAATGTCTCTACTTATATAGCTGTACAAAACCATCTAAAACAGTTCAAAGAGAAAACATTTCTCACGTTTTACTCTTTTTCAAAACAAATCTGAATGATTTCAATCCATAATTAGTATTTTCCATTCAAATGTCACCAAAGAAACAGAATATATCTGTATTATTAGCTGTAGTAAACATCAGATGTGATACTAGATGATCAAGAAGGTTTTACATAATGAACAAATTATAAAAGAAACACAAAGAGCTGATTCATCACAATCCACAGTTTTATTTAATGATGGTTATGTTCATTCCACATTTTTGATGAATGAATACTTTCTCTTAAGTGAAACTAATTAAATCATTGTACTTGAAAGTGATGACACAAAGAAGAACATGCAGAAGATGAGTATTAGAAAGCAACACATGCACTAAAACAGAGTAGAGAGCTGTGAGCTCTATCAAAGAAGCGCATCATTTCCAACAGGAAGTGTTGCGAAGCTCTACTCTGAGCACGGTCAGGGTCCAGGCTTTGAGTGACAGGGCTCTGTCCATTCAGACTGGCCTCACAGCTCACTGAGCCCGCCTTCCTCCACTGGTCTGCAGAGAGAATCAGGGTGCGGTCCAGCTGTGGCGGCCGTCACTCCCCAGGACCTCCAGGCTGTGGGACACCCCTGAGGAGCTGCTGCGCCCCCCACCTTCCAGCCCAGCCTCCAGGCTGAGGGGACCCCCGCTGGCCAGACACACCAGGGTGGCACTGTCCTGCGTGTACGCTCCTCTCTGGAGGGGGAGGAGGCTCAGGGTGGGACGCACCACACCCACTGGAGGAGAGAGGGGGGAGAAGGAAAGACAGAGGAATCAGAGTGAAGGCTTGGACATAAAGAACATGACCTACTGGTCTTTCCATATCTGATCAAATAAAACAGAATAACTTGCTGCTGTGCTCTCATAAATCCCAGTATCAGACCATCAGACAATGGTTCATGAATGCAACTAAAACGGTTCATTGTAATTCATGTGATGACATCTTCATATGTGTTTTCTAATGTGTGACAGTGAACATCTCGTCCTGTGATGATTTTCTTCTGTTTAACTGACAGAGCTGAACACTCCTGTGAACACAGTTCAAAACCGTTGTCATCTGTCTCTTTCACTTCCTTTCCACTACATGTCAAAGGAATGACCGTGAACACAAGATAAACTGCATTTACTGACAAGTCATATTCGTATAAAACAAGAATACACATCATATTTATATTCCAAAAACATTTTTGAAAGTGTCAATTAAGGTTACATTGTGATGAATGTTAATTGGTCAATTCTACTTTTTATTTAATGTGAATGAAATAATGTTTTATATTTCTTTTTATTACAAATAGAATAGTATTATTGTTGTTTTTGGTTCTTTACATTTCATTATCTACAGACTGAATTAACATCGATTTTTACAAAGTTTCCTCTCAGATTGTGAGATCAGCCTCACTTCATAAAATAATTTAAAAAATTCAACAACATACAATCACTGAACTTGATAACAATATTCAATATTTGATGACACGTTATATCTGCTGTAGGTTGTATAAAATAAATAATCTGTGGTACTTACAGTCAACGGTGAGTTTGGTTCCTCCACCAAAAGTCCACCACAGTGATACAAACTCATGAAGTGGCCGTACAAAAACCTCCTGCACTGGGAACAAGCCTCTATCCACCGAAAACTCTCTTTTTTGGTCTCTACACTTCAACAGTATTAATTTATGTAATGCACTAAATTAATTAACTCGTACGACTTGAAATTGTTTCAACAATCAACATAATTTTTACTCATTTTATTGTTACTAATCACATTCAAGTGACAAACAGTTAATTTCCCCCTGTAATATATTTTCAAAATGATTTTTCATCATTTGGAAAACTACAAATTAAAAAGCAAAATGTGTTTAAATAAATCTTGATCTACAACATTATGTTTAAAAACTTTCAAAGAAAATTGTTAATCTCAGGTAATAAGGAGAAGAAACACAAGTATCCCAACCACGTGACGTCATTTATTCAAAAGTTTAAAATCCTCAATTCGCTATATATCTATTTTTTCCATCATAATAACTCCGTAGATGGGTTAATCCAAGCAGTATTCCTCCTATGTAGTGTCCCACTTGCCTTCATCTGTGAGAGCAGAGAAATCATTTCCATAGAGAGGAGGCTTTGCATGGTCAGCTGATCCTCCATTGAACGAGAAGGTTTATAGTCCTGGAGTTCAACACTGCGGACAGATCTGTCAGTCAACACAGCAAACACGACCATGACTCTTCCTCACCATCCTCATCTGGACGCTGGCCTGCTGCTGTCTTACAGGTTCTCATCACTCAGCAACATTCCAACATCATGTGCTGCCTTTTCTCTCTTTTATTCCTGCTGATAAATGATGTATTGGTTTTTGTCTGCAGGATGCAGCGGTCGGGTGACTGTACTCAGCCTCCAGTAGACATCTACTCCAGGATCCACTGTCACTCACCTGTAAAACCAACAGACCGATTCTCAATATGATGACGGAGATTGGGGCTATGCTGGTATCAACAGAAATCTGGACAGACTCCAAAGCTCCTGATAAGATACGCTCACACCCTTGAATCAGGAACACCAGCTCGGTTTAGTTGGCAGTGGAAGCAGCTCTGACTTCACTTTGACCATCAGTGGCGTTCTGACTGAAGATCAGCAGTGTATACTGTCAGAGTACCACATTGGGCCCAGTGTTCAACAGTGATTTGTCGCGTACAAAAAACCTCCCTCAGTCAGACTGCAGAGAACTCTGAGCTGTTACAGCAGGAACCGACTGCAGCTGCTGAAGAAAGCCTCTGACCACAGACCACTGAACATAGAGCTCAAAATACACATTCACACTAATATACTGTATACTATATGTATGTTATTTTTTTTCTTTTCTGTTAGTCTGATTTTCATTTATTATTTATATTGCATATTCTTTCTTTTATAAATATCAGCACTATCATTTGGTTTCATTTTCTTTTTGTCCATCACGTATTTAGAAAAATGTGATGTTCTGTCTTTTGCTTTTATCATTATATAACTACTATTATTCTAAGTTCAGGAAAACTTTCAAAGGTAACTATATAAATTGATCAATTCAAAAGCTTTCATTTCCCACGAGAGGAGTATCAATATCTTATTACTGTTTATTAAATAAAAGACCAAAGACTTCAATCATGTTATTCATCAGCAAAGCTTTATTAGCAGCAACACAATCATCAACATGACAGTAATTAAGCACACACACACACACACACACACATCCAGCTGCTGAGCTACACACATTGCTCTCTACGTTGCTGTCCAACACTTTACAGCAGTGCAGTTCTCTGTCACACAAAGCTTTAGTTTCCTCTACAAACACTGGAACTCCCATGGATCAGAGCAGCAGGTGTGTTCCTCCCCCCCTCCCCCACAGAGCTCCTGTCTTGGGCTCCAGCCAGCCCCTCTAGCCCTTACACTGGCTCCTGTGGAGGGTCTGGGTCTGGTTGTGGCCATGATGGAGGACCTTGCAGGAGTACAGCTCTCCTAACATCCAGTGCTCCTGGCTCAGGCTCAGGGTGCTGCTGCTGCTGTAGCGTCCACCCTTCTCCTCCTCGGAGCTGCTCAGGACCCCCTCTGTCACCTCTGTACCGTCCAGCTCCCAGCTCACCACGGCTCCCTGGGGAGAGTAGCCAGTCAGCAGGCAGGCCAGCGTGGCCGAGCCCCCAGAGAGCTGCTCAGAGGAAGGGGGAAGCAGAGAGACTGAGGGCCTGACCATGGGACCAGCTGGAGGGGACAGCAGAGACACACCAGGAGCACGTTAACTTCCACTGAAGGACAGACAACTGCACATGAGACACTTCTGACACATGACAGAGGTTCACACTGCTGGGGAGTAGCTGTGTGAGGGATACTCTGTGGTGGAATGTTACCTAGTACGTCGACTACAGTACTGTACAAATTTGAGGTACTTGTCCTTAACTTGAGTATTCTCATTTCATGATACTTCATACTTCTACTCTACTATATTTTAGAGGGAAACTTGTACTTTTTACTCCACTACATTAATCTAACAGCTTTTTGAACACGACACATGTAGTTAAAAATACTATGTTTTAGTTACAATAAACATCCAACAACAGCAGGTCTACAGTACAGCTGAAACGATTAGATGATTCACCCCAGAACTTCAGATCGTTTCTGGTTTCTAAAATTTGCGTTTTTTTCTGAATTGACTACTTTTACTTTTACATCTTCAAGTACATTTTCATTCCACTGCTGTGATGGTGTGATCACAGAGAGGAGAGGGACTGAGCATTTTAAATTTAAAGCAATTACTTTTAAAAAATACTGTTGAACTCCACATAAGCAGATAAGACAACATTTCATGACTTTAAAGTTTAAATCTTATATAGAATATGAATAAAGTTCACTAAATTAAAACTTCTCATCTGCTTTATGATGTCTGACGGTAAATAACTCATCCCTGAGATGATTTTCTTTTGAAAGAAAGGTAACATCTGTACAGTTCAAGACTTAGTCATCTGTCTGTTTCACTTCCTTTTCACCACTTCAAACTAACGACTGTGAAGTTGAACTAACACGAACAGCAAATAATTTATCTCACTTACTGTAAACAATAATTTTACACCAAACAATGTTTATTGTTAGCATAAACAAACTGGAACTACATTTTGCTGCTATTTTCTGAACTATAAAAAAATTTCAGAGAAGTTTCAAACTTATTTTGTGAAAAAATATCTGATAAAGAAATCTGTATATATTTTATCATAACATCATCTTTAATACTAAATAATACTAATCACTGCACATGTCTTGCTGACTTCAATATCAGACCAGGCTAATAGTTATCAAAAAATATCCAACACATAAAATATCCAACTGATTTTGTGTTTTATGACTTCTAATGCTAATTTACTATATTTTATGGTGTAGGAATGAGAATCTGTGGTACTTACAGTGAAAGTGAGTTTGGTTCCTCCACCAAAAGTCCACCACAGTGATACAAACTCATGAGTGGCCGTACACAAAACCTCCTGCACTGGGAACAAGCCTCTATCCACTGAAACTCTCTGCTTGGTCTCTAACTTCAACAGTAATAATTTATGTAATTACTAAATTAATTAACTCATGCTTCTTGAAATTGCTTCAAAAATCAACATCATTTTTCTCATTTTTTGTTACTTATCCATTCAAGGGACAAACAGTCCCAGTTCCCTCTTAATATATTTTCAAATGCTTTTTTCACATTTGCAAAACTACAAATTAAAAAAAATATGTTTAAAAAATCTTGTCTACATTATGTTAAAAACTTTCAAAAGAAAATTGTTATGTTAGGTAAATAAAGGAGAATAAACACACATAGTATACCAACCACATGAGACCATTTAATCAAATGTTTAAATCTCAATTCTCCCTTAATCTATTTTCCCTATAATAATCCATAGATGTGTAAATCCAACAGTATTCCCTGAATGTGTCCCCCGTTCCTTCTCTGTTGAGAGCAGAGAAATCATTTCCATAGAGAGGAGGCTTTGCATGGTCAGCTGATCCTCCAGTGAACTGAGAAGGTTTATAGTCCTGGGAGTTCAACACTGCAGGACTCAGATCTGTCAGTCAACACAGCAGAAAGCACGACCACCATGACTCTCCTCACCATCCTCATCTGGACGCTGGCCTGCTGCTGTCTTACAGGTTCATTCACTCAGCAACATTTCAAACATCATGTGCTGCCTTTTCTCTCTTTTATTTCTGCTGATAAATGAATGATTGGTTTTTGTCTGCAGGATGCAGCGGTCAGGTGACTGTGACTCAGCCTCCAGTAGTGACATCTACTCCAGGATCCACTGTCACTATCACCTGTAAAACCAACAGACCGATTTATCAATATGATGACGGAGATTGGGCTATGTTCTGGTATCAACAGAAATCTGGACAGACTCCAAAGCTCCTTATAAAATATGCTCACACCCTTGTATCAGGAACACCAGCTCGGTTTAGTGGCAGTGGAAGCAGCTCTGACTTCACTTTGAC
This sequence comes from Etheostoma spectabile, assembly GCF_008692095.1. Classification (NCBI taxonomy): domain Eukaryota; kingdom Metazoa; phylum Chordata; class Actinopteri; order Perciformes; family Percidae; genus Etheostoma; species Etheostoma spectabile. The sequence continues at coordinate 4,017,137 of NC_045752.1, forward strand.
CATCAGTGGAGTTCTGACTGAAGATGCAGCAGTTTATTACTGTCAGAGTTACCACAGTGGTGTCGTTCACACAGTGATTTGTCGTCGTACAAAAACCTCCCTCAGTCAGACTGCAGAGACTCTGAGCTGTTACAGCAGGAACCGACTGCAGCTGCTGAAGAGGAAGAGACTCTGACACAGACCACTGAACACAGAGCCCAAAACACACATTCACACTAATATACTGTATATACTAATATATGATTTTTTTCTTCTTAGTTCTGATTTTGTTATTTATATTACATTTTCTTTAAAATTAATCAGCACTACATCATGTTGTGTTTACATTTTCTGTTGTCCAATCACGTATTTAGAAAAATGTGATTGTTCTTGTCTTTTGCTTTTATCATTATAACACTATTTTATTCTAAGTTCAGGACAACTTTCAAAGGTAACTATATTAAATTGATCAATTCAAAGCTTTTCGTTTCCCACAGAGAGGAGTATCAATTTCTTATTACTGTTCATTAAATAAAAGACCAAAGACTTCATCATGTTATTCATCAGTCAAAGCTTTATTAGCAGCAACATCAATCATCAACATGACAGTTATTAAGCACACACACACACACACACCACACACACACACATCCAGCTGCTGAGCTACACACATTGCTCTCTAAGTTGCTGTCCAACACTTTACAGCAGTGCAGTTCTCTGTCACACAAAGCTTTAGTTTCCTCTACAAACACTGGAACTCATATTGATCAGAGCAGCTGGTGTGTTCCTTCTGCTCCCCCCCGCCACAGAGCTCCTGTCCTGGGCTTCAGCCAGCTCCTCTAGCCCTTACACTGGCTCCTGTGGAGGGACTGGTTCTGGTTGTGGCCATGATGGAGGACCTTGCAGGAGTACAGCTCTCCTAACATCCAGTGCTCCTGGCTCAGGCTCAGGGTGCTGCTGCTGCTGTAGCGTCCACCCTTCTCCTCCTCGGAGCTGCTCAGGACCCCCTCTGTCACCTCTGTACCGTCCAGCTCCCAGCTCACCACGGCTCCCTGGGGAGAGTAGCCAGTCAGCAGGCAGACCAGCGTGGCCGAGCCCCCAGAGAGCTGCTCAGAGGAAGGGGGAAGCAGAGAGACTGAGGGCCTGACCATGGGACCAGCTGGAGGGGACAGCAGAGACACACCAGGAGCACATTAACTTCCACTGAAGGACAGACAACTGCACATGAGACACTTCTGACACATGACAGAGGTTCACACTGCTGGGGAGCAGCTGTGTGAGGATACTCTGTGGTGGAATGTTACCAGTACGTCGACTACAGTACTTTACAAATTTGAGGTACTTGTCCTTAACTTGAGTATTCTCATTTCATGATACTTCATACTCACTCTACTAATATTTTAGAGGGAAACATTGTACTTTTACTCAACTACATTACTAACAGCTTTTTGAACACAAAACAATGTAGTTAAAAACATTATGTTTCATTTTAAATAAACTATCCAACAACATGCATGTCTACAAGTACAGTTGAAATATTTAGATGATTCACCCCAGAATGGATCGTTTCTGGTTCTAAAATTTGCATTTTCTTAATTGACTTCTTCTATTTAATACTTCAAGTACATTTTCTTGATGATCTTTCTTCCTCCTGCTGGTGATGCTGTTATCACAGAGAGGAGAGGAGCTGAGCATTTAAATTTAAAGCAATTACTCTTTAAAAACACTGTTGACCTCATCATCACCATGAAAGACACAATTTACATGATTTAAAGGTTTAAAGAGGTTTAGAACATGATTGTTCAATAATGAAATCTTCTCATCGCATAATGATTTCTGACGGTAAATAACTCATCCCTGAGATGATTTTCTTTTGAAAGAAATGTAACATCTGTATACAGTTCAAGACTTAGTCATCTGTCTGTTTCACTTCCTTTTCACCACTTAAACTAACGGACTGTGAAGTTGAACTACAGCGACACTGCAAATAAATGTAATCTTACTTAATTATTTTAACATCTATTTTCAACAATTGTTAAATCTTACCATAAACAAATTAGGAACTACATTTTGAGGCTATTTTCTGAAGTATAAAAATTGCTCAGAACGTCATACCATATTTTGTGAAAGAATATCTGATAAAAGAAATCTGCAGATATTATCATGACATCATCTTAAATACTAAAATAATAATAATCTCTGCACAATGTTCTTGCTGAACTTCAATATCAGACCAAGCTAATAGCTATCCAAAAATATCCAAAACATATAAAATTCCCACATGATTTTGTGTTTTATGACATTCTAATGCTAAATTTACTATAATTTTTCATGGTGTAGGAATGAGAAATCTGTGGTACTTACAGTGAAAGATGAGTTTGGTTCCTCCACCAAAAGTGTACCACAGTGATACAAACTCATGAAGTGGCCGTACAAAAACCTCCTGCACTGGGAACAAGCCTCTATCCACTGAAAACTCTCTGTTTTGGTCTCAAAACTTCAACAGTAATAATTTATGTAATGTACTAAATTAATTAACTCATGCAGCTTGAAATCGCTTCAAAAATCAACATGATTTTTAATAGTTTTATTGTTACTTATCACATTCAAGGGACAAACAGTTAATTTCCCCGTGTAATATATTTTCAAAATTATTTTTTCATCATATGCAAAACTACTAATTTAAAAAAAATATATGTTTAAAGAAATCTTGATCTCCAACATTATGTTTAAAAGCTTTTAAAAGAAAATAGTTATTCTTAGGTAAATAAAGGAGAGGAATACACTCAGTATATACAACCATGGTGACGTTGTTTAGTAAAAATGTTTAAAATCCTCAATTCTCCCATTAATCTATTTTCCCATCATAATAACTCCATAGATGGTGTAAATCCAAGCAGTATTCCTCCTGATGTAGTGTCCCACGTTGCCTTCAGTCTGTTGAGAGCAGAGAAATCTTTCCATAGAGAGAGGCTTTGCTGGTCAGCTGATCCTCCAGTGAACTGAGAGTTTATAGTCCTGGGAGTTCAACACTGCAGGACTCAGATCTGTCGTCAACACAGCAGAAAGCACGACCCCCATGACTCTCCTCACCATCCTCATCGGACGCTGGCCTGCTGCTGTCTTACAGGTCGAAT